>NW_004797489.1:998860-1005703 GCF_000002075.1 Aplysia californica | reverse complement strand
TCTCTCTCTCTCTCTCCCTCCCTCCCTCCCTCTTTGTCTTGTCTCAATCGCAGCAAACCACGCCAATAGATCTCACTTTCCAGCCATCACTCACTCATTCACTCACAAGCACCGACCACCACACCTCCCTTTGACGGACGTTCTCACGTGCGCTGTGACGTGTGTGAGAGGAAACGGAGAGCGGAACAAGCTGACCTGCGTGGCCTAATGACCCTTCCCTTCTAATCCCCCGGAACACCGCAGATGACCTCACGATGGCGGGATTCCTGCCGTGCGTTCGGCACGTGCCACGGGGACAGGTCGGCTGGACGTCTGAGCCATTTGTTATTGGCAGGTCTGCTCGTGAGCACCCAACGCTCGATAGCTACCCTCACAACAGACACGCAACTGGCAAGCTGAGCCGGTCGAGGTGAAAAGGAGGACAATAGGCGAGCTAGCTGCTAAAAAAAAATCCAGTGGCACTATTAAACCTGTCTTCTAATTTAATAATCTTTTAATGAAATTGACAAATCAACATGAATTCTGATCACGAATGAATGGTTTGCATATATATCTGAGAAATAAAGTTGTATTACTATCAATACTTTTCGCTACATGATATATTTTGTTGTTGTTGTGTTGTTGTTGTTGTTGTTGTTGTTGTTGTTGTTGTTGTTGTTGTTGTTTAATGTTTTGCTCTGTTTGGGTATTGTCGTGTTTGTTTCGATACTTAAGGGATTGTAATGGATTGGGGGCTGGGGGATGGGGACTGGGGGCGAGGTACAGTTGGACATTTGTCGTACTGCCTTTCCATTTTATGAGACTCGTTTTGTAGGGAATGTTTACGTTATCAAGTTTGGAGAGATATAACTTTCTGTGGAGAAAGATTCCGTTGCAAAATTCAAGGAAAAAATAAAGACAGAAAGGTGGATTTTATTTTGGAAAACTTTGACGAAACACGTTGTTCGTGGCTTCGAAAGTATAGAATATCCTCGTGCCAAGACACCAGGCCACGATAAAATTGTTCTAGGTCGGACCATAACAATTATGAATTCACTCGAAATTCATCCCTGACATTATATATTATCACGTTGCCAAATAGTTTTGGGAAGCCGTAAATCATCTGAGTGAAAGGGAATCTCGTAAAACGACCTATGCTTTTTAATGTCCGGACATTGCAGGATGGGCAGAAACAACAGAAGGACGGTAAATTTAGAATAAGTAAGACATACAGAGTGGCACACCTCAAAACTCTCAGTCAGTTGAAAGTCAATTACGTGAAACTAAAAACCATGCATTTTACTATTCGAAGCAAGTTGCAAACATTAAATTAAAATTCAACTCTGTATTGTTTACGTTGTCAATAAATTTCTCTGACGGGTGACATTAGTGGGAAGACTAGTTCAGGCCTCAATCTATCTATTGTTGCAATTTTGTTTAACTCATAAGCCTATAAGTACTCAAAACCTTCTCATATTCCTCGAGCTTATCAAGTATTAAGATTCCTCCTCGAGTTATATTGTGCTTTCACTTCACCCAAAGGGAGATATCATCAACATCCAGAACTTCAGCAAATTGCTATTAAGGCTTATACGCTATTAAGGAGTGTGGGTGTAGAAAAAGGGTTGGGGACGTGCTTAGACTGATATGCTATAGTACAGTAGAAGTATGGCATGGCACGTCACAATATGGTGATTGATGCAACAGACAGAATGTAGACCCGTGGGGCAGGAGGCAAGCCATTTCAACCCTTTCCGTTTGGGGTAAACCCAAGCTAGACCTGAAACAGACTCCCTGTAGGAAGATAGACAACCTCAATGACACAAACTTGTCAAAATGGGAATACTGTGGTTTGGCGCAGTACGATAAAGCACAATGTGTTATGGTATGATGCTGTATGATGCACAATGACGAGATACGGTAAAGCCTATAACGCTCATGGCATGATGGACCCTTCAGGAAGACGATTATTGACGCTTCAATTGGCAATGTCTAACAAAGGATGTACTTGTATAGGAAGGAAATAAGTAAAGTCTAGGGAAGTAACGTCCACTCCAGTACAATGGTGGCACTGAGATTGCCTTGTACTCTTGCAGGCAAACAAAAAGAATAGTCGACGGTTTTCCCCTCGTCGGAAGAGTAACCTGAGAGACGCATTGACTTCCTAGGGAAACCGGCGGTTTCGGGTTTCAATCCGGTTTCCACGATGACGATTTCTTCTCGTCCAAGGCTCCAGACTACCATAAAAGGTACACTTTGTGCTGCCCATATTATCACAAAAGTTAAACTGTTTTTGTTAAGGGACATTTTGGTCTCTATACTCAGAGGGATTAATGCAGAAAACACAACTAGCAGTCCGTTCTGATCTGTAAACAAACGACAAACTCGAAATGTATGTGTCGTTGCCCTGGTGGGTAAGCGATATAGATCATAAGATTTTCGCTTTTGAAATCGAAACGGATCTCCGGTCTGGCAATATACTGTCGTTCTACAGCAATAAAAAAAGATAAATAAAGCAGCTCTCGATAGTTCATATAGGATGTTATCCTGATGCACACAACGGAATGTGGGAATCGTTTTATCGGAAACACAAGTTGGCAGCTTGCAGCCTGCATTTATGCTGAAAAGCCAGCTTGTGTATACAAAAGCTGGTCGCATACAATAAATGATTAAATACCAGGCTGCAAGCCGGAAACAACGAGAGCCAGGGAGCGGGAACATGAAGCTTTGTCTAACTAACAATAGAAAGATGTCTGTTCCCTTTTTTCCTCTTCTTTTGTCTATTTGATTACATTAAGAACGAATAAAATTGTTGTGTGGGTTCCACCGTATCACGCTAACGTATTTTAAAAGATCCCAGGTGTAATATTTACAACGCTAAAAGCTTGGAGTTCTGTTTTAACATGCGGCTTTCTGGTAAATAACGTGTAAACTGTGCTTTCGAAATTTGCTAGAAAATCCCTTTCTTTTGTTTATTAAATAATTTAATTCAAGCATTTTTAGGCGTGTGTATCGATCAAAAAACGTGGTTATTAAACATTGTACAAGACATAATATTTTCTATAAAGTTACAATGAATGCTACACATTAAAATTGTGCATTACATGACTTTAACTATACCAGAACATCCCGGTTAAACTCCTTAAATATGGCTGACACACCAAGTCTGTGAAATTAGCAATTACAGGGTATTCAGTGTCCTTCTACCAACATCTCAGTACTGATTTATAATGAGATTGAAAAATCAAAGGCTTTACGCTGGCTCAGTGCTATTAAGTACTGCCGATCAAGATCACATAATGAGACTCTTTTACTCTGCTTTGGGGATAATGACTAGGTCCAAAGTCCCCACTAATTGCTTGGTTCTTGTAGTATAACTGGTAGCCAAAGCCAGTCAAAGATATGTTAATCATGATCATCATCTTGTCCGAACTGTCAATTCAGCATTTGTAAGGGTATATATTTGCACATAATTCAAAGCATTGCTACGGTCTGGTTGTAACAGTGAGACAAACATTTCTATTTGGGAGATAATGAAACCAATTTATCAGCCATTTATGTAGAGCAATCGGGTTTGATTAACTGACAACTGGAAGTTTGATACACGTCATATTTTAAATATACAAACCGTTGAGCTAGATCATGTGTTGTCTGAAGACGTCATTTGCCGATTGATCAGTACCACAGGCATTTGAAAGGGACCAAAAATGTACAGAAATGTCTCAAACGAAGTTGTTAATAATTAATAGCTCTTTAAACGCCAACTTCTGGTTCAGTACTAGTCATACTATTTTCTTGTCAATGACGTCACGAAAAGAAAGGGAGCAACCACGCATTAAATGATAAAACAGAAAAATGAACACATAATGAATGTCAACCGAGGTAGAATCTCGAGTCATTTCATAAACCCATGCCAAACAGTAGCCCCTCGAGGAGAAGTAGAAAAACAGTGTATAATACAGCAGGCTGTACAGTCGACACTGATGGGCCATTCGCGTGCAGGAGATCTGATATACTCCATGAAAGCCAGGCCGATCAATGGACGCCCTGGCGCGGGTCACAAGCCACGAAAGACACGGAGTCAGATTTCGATATATCTCTTCACTGTTCAAAACTTGCCCATGGGGTGAAAATCAACTCCTGGCTGGAAGTTTTGCGAAAGTCGGTGTTTGACAAAGAAAAGTGTTGATACCCTCATTATAACTTAGGCCTAGTACTGTTAAGAAAAGAAATGACATAGGTCTATGTGCGTTTCTCAATTCTTTAAGCTTGCTCCAGGTTTTACAAAATCCAATGTTCTTTGCTGGAGATATCATAGGCTGCACTGGACTTGAAGCATGTGCCTGTGAGTATTTTGTAAGATTATATGGACTTGTAATAGCCTGTACATGCGTGCTGTAAGAAGGCATGCAGAAAGACGCAGGTAACAGGGTTTTTGTGAAGAAACTAGAAGAAAAAAGAGCACAAAATATACGCATTTGATGTTCTTTGTGAGCTGAAGGGATAAAAGGGGGGGGGGGGCTGGTGCAAGTCTGTTGAAACCCCTACGAGCATATTCTTATCACATAAAAAGTGTGATTAGATCTATGCCCTTTTGTGGGTACTCAAACTTCTTCATAAAATTTAAGTCGGTAAGTTGAACATAACATCATGCATTACGTTCTTACAGTTTTATTTTGGTAAACGCAGGAGACAAAGAAGTCCTTACTTCTATTCCTAACACTATCTTAATCTGAAAAACTGCAAACTCGAGGGTCCGTGGTAACTTAAGGTCAAAAAATGGGTTTTTTCCTTGTTAGTGTTTTCAATTTAGAACAGACAACACGACCACGAACAGAGACCCGATTCTTGTATCGGCGTGGGAGGGGGAAATGCTTTATTGTTTTTTGTTTGTTTGGGATTGTTCGAGTTTCTCAACGGGGCAACATCGTTTGCTCAGCGTGTGCGCTATCACGTCTAAATCATTACAACAGTACAGCTCACGTTCTGCCCTACGGTCGGAGCGACAACAACGCTAACTATGACACTGAAAGCTTCGCAGCCACAGACCACCAGATGGCATCGTGAAATAAGTAACGCCAAGACAATGACTGCCTGTCTTGTCTTTCTACATTCTGAAAGAAAGGGTGTTGTGTTTCCACTAAGAGCATAGCCTCGCTTACTTGTGGCATTGGAAAATACGTTTCCCAGCGAAACATTTACCGGGATGTATATTACTTTTTGGGGTAAAATGTGAATACCGACTTGTACTCTCTATATTTGCAGTTTTACCTTTATGCTATTCACAAAGTAAAGTCATATCAGCCGTCCATTTCTTTTCCGTTTGTATTAATTGCATGTTTGTCGGATATTTCACAATAGTAAAACGCCTAATTGTTTTATATGAAATGCGAGAACGCAAACATGTTTTCTCTTACGCACAAGATCACTCTGGAAAGGGGGAACTAAGGAAAAATTAAGAACATCAAAATGTAAGCTATCTTACCATATCCTCGACAACAGTTATGACGGTTTAAGAAGCAATCGAAAATATTTCACTGAAAAGTAATGTCTTTTAATTCACAGCGCAGAATCAATAAATAATACTCATTATAGCAATGTTTCACTTATCAGATATGTTTTAACTCAAATTTGAAGCTTTTTCAAGACAAAACTTTGAACAATTCAAATTCCTGTGCGCTATAAAGTATCAGTCCTGAAAATTAATTATATTAACATAGCAAAAACCATTTATATTAGTTTTGAGTTTGAGTTTGGGTAAAGTGGTGCACATTTATACGATCATGGTCATTTGGTGCTGGGAAAAAAGTAAAACAAATACAGAAACAACAGAACTGAGGGAACTAAAGAAGTAGGACCTACAAATGGCGTCCTCCAAATACAGGCATATATTTTTTAGATAGCTGCTCAACATAAGTGCGCGAGCACAACGAACAAAAGAACATTTGCTGTAAATCAATATTGCATCAGATTTAGCTGATATTCAGGAACCGGGGGAGCTTGGGGCAAATCGAAGGAATGAAAGTTTTTATTTTATGTATTTTTCAATTTTGTATTATCTTTTTAAAGGAAAAGTTGTGAGCCTTAAACCAGACCAGAGAAGAGGAAAAGGAATGGGAGAAAAACCGCTCTTCGACAAACGGCCAGTAGCTCCATTCAAAATTCTAGAAGCATCTCCCCGTGGCCTTCACAGACGTAATAACCGCTGACAGCTTACGGCGATTTTTTATGATTGGAACAGCATCCGTTGGCACCGAGCGAGAAAGAGAGACAGAGAGACTGGGAGACAGACAGAGAGAGAGAGAGAGAGAGAGAGAGAGAGAGAGAGAGAGAGAGAGAGAGAGAGAGAGAGAGAGAGAGAAAGGGGGGGGGGCAGGTTAGGGCATGAAATTACAACAATAGCACGGTCTAAAGGGTTTGGGGGTTTAAATTTAGGCTTATATTCTTTATTGGACGGGTGTTGAAAGAATTTCGCTTTGGGTTTTGATGTCTTCTACTTTGTCGCTGCAGTAGCTGTTTACGAACAGGGGAAGGTATGGGGTGGGTTGGGGTGGGGGGAGAGGCAAAAATTAAAATGCATGACCACGTTTGACTGGAAATCGAAAGCTCAAAGTTGATGCGCATGTAAGTTTAGCAAATTCTAGAGTTTCGAAGATTTACTTCTATTTTAGAGTGCAAACACATGTCTACCACCGACCCCAACCCATTGTATGTTGATATTATATCTTTTTATATTTAATTGTTTTCGTTCCTGGATGTTCACGTGGAGATAGACCCTGAAGCTGATCGTTTAGGTTAATATTTTTTTAAATGGGAGACCCAACTCAAGCTATTAATATCTCTCTCTCTCTCTCTCACTCTCTC
>NW_004797489.1:990584-995584 GCF_000002075.1 Aplysia californica | reverse complement strand
CCAAGTATTCCTTTCTCCCTGACCCACATCCCACATTCTGGTAAGCTCCATCTCCCCCCCCCCCTCCTCCTTTTCCCTTTCCTCTCTGTTTTTATCTCCCCCCCCCCTACCGTCTCCCCCTTTCTCTCACCCCCCTTCCCTCCGGCAACCATCCCCCCCCCTCCCTCAATTCCCCCGATTGCGCACTGCGTTCTGTGGTGTGCATTCCAGCTCTGTCCAGAGCACTGCGGCATTGTTGCGTTGCTGGCACTAATGAATGCACCCGAGGATATCCATCACGTGGGGTACGGTCATTTCGTCCTAGCCACCATTGTGAAAAACCCAGGGGTAAATTGATGCTGGAGTTGTTGTTGTGAGGGTAACGGATATTGTGCGCCCATTTTACAAGGTGTCAGATGACCGAGTCGGCGAGCGTGTCATTGTGTCCATATGTTTTACCGTCTGTCTCTCTGGCAACGAGGAAGTCATCTCGGAAATCGATATCGAGATACGGAGACTGTAGAATAAATAAAGTGTTTTTTGGTCGCTTTCACTTTCATTTCTTTGTGACGAGTCTTTTATTTCAAACAACCAAGCACACAAGACATAAAGAAAAGGATGAGCGTTGACTGCTCAAGTACATGGAAATCCCCCATTAGCGTGTATGCAAGCTATTATTTCCACAATAACGCCTATAATGAGTGTTTCAATAACACTGTTTATTCTGTTATTTTTCATTCTATTCTGTTTTATTTTGAGCTACCCTGATTATGTATTTTTGTGTTCCCACTTAGCTAGTTATTGTTTTGTTTGTTTCGTTCGTTCAATATCAAAGACAAAAGAGGCAACAGCGGTGGTGATTTCAGAAGAGCAGCGAAAACAACAGCTGCTGTTAGTAAACGTCACTCAGACATGAGCACAAATATAAATCATTTCGGCAAGGCTGCACGTTCCGTGCAATTTCTGATAAGTTCAGAAAGCAATCAGCGTTTGCAATCATTGCTATTTCTTCTTCTAGATGTCCCTCTCTATGTATCCGCTTCCTTCCTTTATCCGAAACGACTGTGTTTGTCTCGGTAGTATAAACAGAGCAGGCTGGGGGTCAGACGGGTCTGTATCAACTACAAGCAGAAATATGCCCAACCAGCCAAAAGATACACAAAGCTATAGAAGAGAAAAAAAGCAGAAATAGAAAATGCATACGTCTGTTCCACCTCTCTCCCTTTTTCACACAAATGAGTTGGTGGACAAACAAAGATTACCAAGATAAAAAGCTGATGGGCAAAACACAAGCTGCTCGATCAGCGAATTCGGACGATACATCAGAGCGAAATCAGCTCAGAAACGGAATAATTGACAAACACAGGAAAGCAACTCACAGGAGAATAGATAAAAAGAAAACACCTAAATGTATGGATAGAATTGCATGTCAGCTTAGTCTTTCCGGCGTCTTCATATCTCATATAAATGAGGAATCCTTTCGAGTGATAACCTTTTTTTTCGCGCTGTCATATACTCTTCAAAATAGCTCTTCTTTCAGAGAACTTGAGAACTTAAAAAATTGAAAACACACAAAATTTGACTGGAATAGCAACTCATAAAGCCATTCATCTCGAGGCGTCTGCTGGCAACTTTGGAAAAAAAGTCTTCAGTAATCAAAAGAGAGCAAATATTTTTCAAAAAGTAAACAGGAAAAAAGAAAATAGATTTTGTAATTAAAAATGGCGCTGTCGGGCTATCGTTCTGGGAATCGCAGGAAACACGAGAAGCTGTTGCTTATACGACGCCTGAAGGACGAACATCACTTCCGGGGGAAGACATTTTTAGAGCAGACGTCTCGAGGGCAAGTATCTCCCTCCCCCATACCTTTCTTTCTTTCTTTCTTTCTTTCTTTCTTTCTTTCTTTTTTTCTTTCTTTCTTTCCTTCTTTCCGTCTTTCCCTCTCTCCATCACTCTCTTTCGGCGTCTCACCATTTTAGTCTCTAAAAAAACCCTCTCTCTATACATGCATTCATATCTCTCTTTCTATCTGTATCTGTTATAATATTGATGCCTACTCGTACTTTTCTGCCTGTCTACCTGTCTATCAATTTGTCTGTCTGTCTATCTCTCCTTCTCTCTTCCTCTCTCTCCCCCACTCTCTCTCTCTCTCACTCTCTCTCTCTTTCTCTCTTTCTCTCTCTCTCTCTCTCTGCTTCTGTCCATCCCTCTCCCTCTTTCTTTAGTGTATCGCAGCCCTACACTCAACACACATTCACACCACCTCCCCCCCCCCCCTTTTTCCCTTTCCCTCCTTCTCCTTCCCATACACACAACGTAAACAATTAACCTGTACCGTAGTAAATGAAAGGAATTTGTGCGCATTCTTTTTGGAAAAAGGGGGGGGGGGGCGAAGGTGGGTTCGAATGAGTTGCAGGAAAAGGAAGTGAGTTAGAGGCGTGGTAGGGGGGTAATATGACGAAACAATCATGCAAGGGTTCAGGTTACCCAATATCGAGTGAAGGAGTCGCTTCTGGAAACGAAGGGAGCATGACAGCTAATCCGTCATTATGCTACCCTGGGTTCCTGGTGATTTAGCTAGTCAAGGTAAAAGCTCCTTCCAAGCAAAACCAATTTCTTTTCCAGACACCTAGATCTCGTTATTATTGGGTCGTAGTACACTCACGCTTCACACGTAGATCTGTTCTGGTCAACTTTAAACAAATGTTTTGGACTTTACAAAACCAGAAATGGTGGGCTATTGGTTGTCTTGCATCGGCCTGAGACTTGTAAGAAAAAAAATGCGCTATGGTTTTTTTATTAAGACGAAAGGTTTACACTGACAGAAGTTAAAATTCAACCTTATCCATTATTTACCTGGTTACAATAGATACATGGTGAAGGAAACTTTTTTATCGTGAAGTTTTTTTAAAACGGCATTTTGATTGACGGTTGTGAATACCTGGAATACCTGGAGGTGTCATCTCTGGCTCGAAGCTAACGTGTAATGACATACTATTATTTACGGTTGCGAGCTGCTCTTGTGCATTTTGTCCCATATAGCTCAATCTATTCCTTTACTTTGACGTTTTCGGTCCGCATTGTGCGTTGTTCACCATTAGCCCTTGCCCCCCACATTCTGTCCTCGGGTATTTCCTTCACAATTGTCTGACGTCGAATGTTATGCATACATGTCTACATTCTGGCCAACGAGTATTACCATGGATATGGAGTGCTAATGGTAAAAAGGCTTGTCAAATAAAACTAACGATACAGAATGTAGGAATTCGAGAGTGATCCAAAAAGTTTGACGCCCAGAGGAAAAGTAAAAATTTGGAGGAACAAGACAGCCACTGTTGTAATGGAAATTATAAAAGTCTTATACCCACAGAACGTCGTGAACGAGCATATTGTTAAAGAATGATAAATGGACGACACCAGCCGTCCATGGATTATTTCAATATTCAAAGGTTCCTTGGCTCTGTGCAGTTTCCTACCTTAACTTAATTATCGTTTCTTTTTTTAAATACATTTTTGTGCACGGTGAGCTCAGCTGTTCCGAATGAAGCAGAATAAAGCAGTCCATGTCGTAACTATTTTTTGATCTCCGACGTCTTTGATTTGCTCGCTACTGTGCAGCTAGGCCACACACATGCAGCCTGGCGTGAGTAAATGAAGATTAAGCAGGAGCGCTGAGGGGTGTTTTCAATTAAACTGAAATTTGGGCCAAGGTGGGTTTTTCCAGGTGTACAATTGATTTCGCGAAACCATAAAACTTAAGCAAGGCTCTGGTGGTGAAGTTAAGTGAGCACCGTCACGGTTTTCGTTGTGTTTTACATTTTTGTGATTGTTCCTCGTGGATTCTTCTGTGTTTTTCTCTTATGTTGTTTAAAACAATGAAATTTGGGAGCTAACTCCAAGAAGCAAAGCTTTATCCCTCTGCAGGAAATCGAGATCAAATCTCTGAGACCCGATGTTCCGGGGCGACGTTTAAAGTATGCCCGCCGCCGGTTTAGATTCCAGAGGTTGATAACGTAGAAGCAACAAAAACTGTAAGCCAATGCTTTAAACTTAGCTGCATCATTGAGCGTGACAATATCATGCAAATTACTGACAAACTTCATAACGATATTCTCTCGCTCTCCACTCTCTGACCCCTCGCACTAGCAGACATGCGCATAAATCGCTACAGCACATATCCCGACACTGCGCACAGGTCCTGTCCTGGCGAGGTGAGCGGCTCATTTGTTACTTGGCTCTATCGTGAGTGCACACAAGGGGGCGCAACGCGAGCTTCACGTTTCGAGCGGCTTGGTCTGTGCACCATCCTGCAGGGGCGTATCGCACGAGGAGGCTGCTGAAGCAATGAATGGGCTCACGTCGACGACGTTATCTCTGAGAGAAGCGAAGAAGACGACGGACAAATGAACAGTGAGAAGGCTAGGGGCTCCTCCTAGGGAGACAGAAATGGATATGGGGAGAATGGAGAGTTTACGGGGTGAGGTATGCTTGTGGAATGAGGGGGGGGGGTAGTTGAGGAGGTGTCCCGTGGGTCTCTCGATAAGCCCTTACCCGTGCGTCTTCGCCCCCACTGGGACATAGATGTGATAACGGGAGTGCGGAATAGAACCCGATATGGCTGTAAATATGACATTATGAAAAGGGCCGTTTATAGCTTGGCATACCAAGGGCTTGTATTCGAAACCAAATATGCCCGTGTCGGATGTAGAGTTTGTTTATCTATAATGTATTAGTCGTAGTTTTGTTACTCTACCTTTATCCTTTAGTTATACTTGCTATTCATATTGTGACAATCGACGCTCTCTTTAAAAAGGGACTAAAACAAGGTAGCTCTCTAAACGTACGTTACTTTAGGGGAGAGGCGGGGTGTTTTTCTGAGGTAGGTACCGAAGAGAAGGTGAGGAGAGAGGGAAAGAGAGAGAGAGAGGGGGGGGGAGAGAGAGAGAGAGAGAGAGAGAGAGAGAGAGAGAGAGAGAGAGAGAGAGAGAGAGAGAGAAAGAGTAAGACTCAATAGTGGGGGT
>NW_004797489.1:982522-985484 GCF_000002075.1 Aplysia californica | reverse complement strand
AGAGAGAGAGAGAGCGAGAGAGAGAGAGAGAGAGAGGGAGAGAGAGAGAAACAAACAAACAAACAAATAAACAAAGACAGAAAAAAACAAGAAAAAGAAAGAAAGAAAGAAAGGGTAGGTTGAAGGAGGGGGTAAAGAACAATTGACGTTACTACTTATCTCACCTAAACTTAGAATTCAGAATGCATCGTGAGAGAAGAACATCCTCATGCTAACCTATAGTTGGTATAGGGAATATTACCATATATTGGTTTGTCGCAGACCTACTACAAGTAATAAGGTACGTTTCCCCGGAATTCTGTACATTATTGATATCGTAAGTATTTGAGATAATGTTCATTATGTAATAATCCTTCTGAAATCCTCTACCAGGCGTTGTGTCTCGGTCCAACGCCCAAACCCGTCCAGCCACTTATATCGGCCAAAGCCGTCACGCCATCTTCCCAGCCAATACGCTGAGTACAGCCAATCTAATGCAATAAGTGCCCTCGTATGTCGCTTGATATAAATATTATTATGACGAGGAAGCCCGAGACCGCTGTCGTACCGTACCTAAATGACAAGGCAGTAAGAGACCAGAATTGGTTCTCGCTTTTATTGAAATTGCCATTTCCATAAAGGAGAACTATGCAAACGCCCGGAGTGTGCGCGGAAAGAGCTAACCACTTCTGAAGGTCCACTCTTCTGTTTGCAAAGTGCTCATAGCGTGTGTGTCTGCCTGGTCCCTCTTTGGTTCACCTTACCTTGATTAACCCTTTTCATATCGAACCATCAGCAGCATATCTCTCATTGGAATGACCTAGTTTTACAGCTTCGTGCCTGAAGCAATACAGATTCCCCTGGCTCTAATTAGGACACCATGAGCTTCCCCCAAAAAAGGCTGAAATGAATATCATGTGTACATATTTTGATGTTGACCATCGTACATCTGTTTTAGGGTGAACGAAGATTAAGTCCTTCTCAAGCGCTCGGAGGGGAGGTGTCATACACAGACCACGTTGCCCAAAACCCTCTCCGTCAAACGAGCCGTGCCTCTAAATATTGAATTGAAACTATTATTATATTCTCCCGAGCACTAGGGATCCAAAGGCTCGCGCTTCCCCTTGGGGGTAAAAGAAAACGAGGAGGCAGAGCACGATAGTAGCCCGGGAAAAAAGATTGGGTCTGTTGTGGTGAGCGTGTGAAGAGGTCCCGGGGGTGGGGGAGGGCTGATAGTGAGGAGCCGGGTGGCCTTGCCACATTTGGGCTGACCTCGCGGTTGTGAGGACCGCGCGCTCTACTTAATATTTTAGTACGTTGTTTTAGGTATCGTAGGATGGGGAAAGGGGGATGGTGGTGAGGGAGCATTTTGTAGTTACTCGTTCTAGGAAAGGAAGAAGGGAAAAGAGAAGAAGGGGAGATGATTGTGTGTGTGTATGTGTGTCTGTGTGAAAGACAGAGAAAGAGAGAGAGAGAGAGAGAGAGAGAGAGAGAGAGAGAGAGTGAGAGAGAGAGAGAGAGACAGACAGAGAGAGAGAGAGAGAGTGAAAGATAGAGAGAGAGAGAGAGAGAGAGAGAGAGAGAAGGGGTGTAAGAACAAACAGAGAAATATGCCCTCAACAGAGTCTGTGTGTGAGTTTGTGGTTGGCGAGTACTCTGGTGTGGTTTGCTCCTTCTTTCCTATCAAACATCTATCGTCCTTATCTCCCCTTGTTCTTTTTTTACATTGTATGTTTGTTACTCTCTTGTAACACCACTAATCTTCTGGCGCTCACATGACTTTATGCAGTTGCGAGCGAAGTAAAACCTCTACTAAAACGAAAATAAGAGTCTGTGTACATCACCACAGAATATTTTTGGCTCTAATATAACTCATAAATTATCTTTTTTTAGAGGAAGGAAATACGTTTGTATTTTTTTTTTATTTTTTTTTTAGGGGGCGGGGGTCGAAACAGTATAAACACACTCTATCAAAATTGTGAATATCTCGTAATGCAGATCTTAGAAAAAATAAGAGTACTTAACAAAAAAGTATCTGTATGCTTTTATACATGTACATAAAAATATATACATAATATATATTACTGGGTTTTTTTCACAAATGTGTAAATATGTAAACTATCAAAACATTGAATATTATCTCGTACACAGATCGTCAAAGGAAGATATAATAGGTATTTTATGAATCATGGCTCTCAGAAAAAAATAAAGATCTAATAAGTTCGGTTTTAAGTGAGACAGTTCCACAAGTTCATAGGAAAAGAGGCCCTGCTTTTGGAAAACATTCCTTCGTCATTTCGCTACATCAGAATTACAAAGTTCTATCTGACATGTTTTGCCGTTTTAAGTTCCTAAGACCATGAGGTCAGAAACCAAATGTTCTATCTGCTCTATCAAAAAGGTAATATATATTATTTGGAGTCGTTATCAAGATATTCAAAGAACAGCACTCGAAAAAGCTTGACATGATGTGAAGCCCAAAATCTTTGACGTCTAATTTCCCCAAAACTAGATCTAGATACTGAGTAGATACAACTTTCTAATTCTGTGGTTGCGATTTGTTAACACAGCACTGCATGCTTGTCATCTCAAAACTGTCATACCTCTGTCATCTGAATGGGCATTCAGCGTTTTTTTTTTCCTTCGGAAAACCGAGCGCTAATGGGGCTTTTTGTTTTTCTTTCTTCCTTCCTTTGCTTATGTCAGCGTTCTTGTCCCGTCAGTGTTTTTCTTCTTTTTCTAAAAAAATCACATTAATGACCTTTGAGCGTAATGCACGTGTCACGTATTATTTGTGCATATTATATTATGTTATCTCAAATCTACATTCTTCAGCATGTTATAGGAGCACTACTTCTTCTTGATATAATACTTTAGAATTGATTTATTTTTAAAAAAGAAATTGTTGCTTTTTCCCATGGCTCCCTCTCCAGTATTGGGAAAGTGGATGTAGCAGACATAAGGAGGGCTTGAGGGGGGGGGG
>NW_004797489.1:973144-982422 GCF_000002075.1 Aplysia californica | reverse complement strand
GGGGGGGGGTTGGACACAGCCTCAGCAATGTATTTTTTAAGGAAAGAAAAGTGATAATAGGCCACATGATGAGACAAAAAGACGGCCAAGTTAGGAACGACGTATGATCGAAGGGGCTAAAGAGAATATGAAAGGAGAAAGACGGGAGAGCGAAAGAAGATTATAGATAATTCGTTGCGTCGCGTGGCCATACCAGGCCCATAGGATTTCGGTAAACGCCGATACGATCAGAAAAAAAGGGATTGCAAGTACTCTTTGACTTCCCCGAGCGCAAGCAAAGAAGCAAAAGACTAAAGACTTTGAGAGCTCTGTTGAGACGAGTCTGGTGATAAACTAAATGGGGACAGGAATTGTACCAGAACTGTCCTCTTCTGTCTCTGATATTTATTATTTTTACTTCCATTGTAAGAAAAGAAAAAAAATGTATTACAAAACATAGAAACACCCCCACAAAAAGAAAAGATTTTAAAATCCGTAAAAAAATATATTTAAAGAAAAAAGGAAAGGTATAAACTGAACAAAAACAAAACGTAGAAAAAGCAAACTATTGACGGAATATATCATGCATTACAACAAATACAATAAAGGAAAATGATCACATTTCAAAAGATAAAAAAAAATGAGAAGAATGAAAAAAGGCGGAAAGATCGAAAGAAAATACAGCAAAAAAAAGCAAAAAGAAAGAGAGACTAACCTGCAGGAAAGATGTGGAGTCGCTCTCCTTGAGCACCTCAATGCAGAACTGCAGAAGTCCCGTGGTCCTTTGCAACAGTGCAGTGCAGTCTGATACCTGCTCCTTCAGGCTTCGAACCTTGAGCGCCTTTTCTTCAGCCACGTTTTCTAACAACTCGGCCTTTCGCTGCTTGATGACCTCGATGAGTGCGTCGCATTGAGCGATGACGGTCTTCTCGAATTCCGCACAGTTTCCCTGTGGAAGCAGTTGACAAAAAAACAACGTTGTTATGTTTTACCTTAAAGTGTGGGCCCACGTTTTCAAGTTTCCAAGATTCAAACTTCAGCTTTATCGTTCCGCATGCATTGAGTCAAATTTATGAATTACCTTGTGCACCAACCAAAGAAAACACAAACAAAACAAAAACAAAAACAAACAAGAACAAACAAAACTGCCCAAACTTTAAAAGGGGCCCATATCCTTCAAGCGTGTGTTTGTATGGAGGTGGGAGTGGATGGGATTTCTTTCCATAATATTTAACTATTTTGATATTTATGCTTGTTGTTTTGTTTATTACTATTATTTTTAGAGAGGAGTTGGCTCTTTGATATACCAGAGCAGACAAGATCAAGACGATACAGACGACTTTTCCGGGGATGCAGACAGATGTGGAAATTGAGTTTCGATATGATCAAGAATACAAGTAGCCGCTTGAAATTACGTTCCCGGGATCTGACGAGTTTGTGTTTATATGTATGAAAGAGATGGTATGGCGGTAAGTGGACACAGAAGATTCTCCCTCGTGCTTTGAATAATCGGTTGGCTTTTGATAACAGCTTTTAAAAACATAACAAGTAAAACATAAGTTTTACGCCCCCCTATGAAAATTTGGCTTACTTTGATATGTTTTGCATAAATAAATGCTGACATAAGTTACCAAACATAACATGTATTGAAATCCTAAATATCAAATCATTGTATGTCTCTAGAAGATATCTTAAAGCAACACCACTGGCGGTCAACGTGATTGTCAATCTACTGCTCATTTTCTATTTCCCCTTTTTCCTGTCTTTCCACGGGAATCCTTGCGTCCTTGTATTGACAATACTGTCGGGAAAATAACCCCTTGCTAGAACGCGTTTTGGCAAATTCAGCATAGTTACAGAATAGATCGTGGTGTATTAGGGGTACCTCCATGGACTTTGAACACAGTGTTTTAGAAATCAGCTCTCTTTGCTGTGAACATTTTGTCTTTTTACTTTTTGAAAAATGATATTTTAAATTTTCATCATTATTATTGTTGAAGCAAGATCGCTTTCGAAAGGCACCTACTTTGTCGTATAAACGAAGCCAAGGCAAGCTATAGTGGGTCAAGGCGATCTATATAAGGTGTAAATCCTCTTATAATATTCCGAAATGTTAGTGAGAAAAGGCATTAATTTGATCAATAGGTAGTGAGCAGAATATATAGGGAAAATACAAATCGATATGGCAACAACCGATTAAAAAATGAGTTGTCAGAAATCCATAATTTTGGTCAACAGTTCCCATTAGGCCGCAAAGTCGATAAGCAACCAGTGCTTTTTATGACTGTGTGGGTGGATCGTCCGGGGGGACTCGAAGCAAAAATGGGGGCCGGCCACTCAGTACAATCCATTATTACAATAAAAAGTGCGTATTTTGTGACATTATTCCGAATGATGGAAACAAGTATTGTAATACGCTGACAGTACTTTGTGAGACGTGTAACCGTAGCGTATAGGCTACTGATGAAGTGGCGCAAAGGTCGGGAGTGGAGTGAAAGAAATAAAATGAAAGACGAAAGACCAGATCGCCTGTCGTACCGATTCAGAAACCTCGCTTACAGCGGTTCGAGCAAATGCAATATACAACTACATGCACTTTCCTATCCCAAAGAAGAAAGAGATCAATAAACGAGTCCCCCTTGCCCTCCCCTAAAACAAGCAAACAAAAATAGCAGTTTTCTATGTACGAGAGAGGAGTAAACCAACTCAAGAATTGCACATAATATTGGGGATAAAGACGAGAGATACAAGTAATAGCGGAACAAGAGCGAAGTCGTAGAAACTACAGAGGGTGACATCTGACCTCTGAAAAGAGCAACGGACAGAGCAAAGAGAATGCAGATGACAGGCGCATGAGGCAGAGAGCAGAGGATGACGGGAAGACCAGAGGCTGTGGGATTGTGGGTCAGAAGGGGCTGAGATTGGAGATTGCGAAAATGGAAAAGTTGGCCTCGATGCATTGTTCTAAGGGTTGAGGAGGGGTTGGGGTGGATAGGGGGTAGAGTTATACGCTCGTGTGTTTTGTAATTTAAAAAGAAAAAAGAAAAAAAAAAGAAAACGCTATGGTTTAGTTTAGAAAACGCTCACATGAGAACAGGGGTGGGGGTTGATGAAAAAAAAAAAGAAGTAATATTGTGCGAAACCCCTGTGTGATGGGCTGTGTTGGGAACGAAGAGGAAAAGCCCTTTAAAAGATGAGCGAGCTGGGTACATCGATTATTCGGGGAGAAGAGACAGAATTATCTCCGAGAGTAGAACTAGGTTTAGGGTGTAAGCGAATTAAGGTCTTAGCTCCTCATTTGTGATGCGTTGAAATGTACTCCGATCTCAGGCCGGTCCTCTCATCTACTCACAGAGAGGCCAATGGGTCGAAGTGCAGATTCAGAGTCAGGGACGTGCGTGAGTAAGGAAGAGACATCATAGTATTATAGAAGAAAAGAAAACTACTTGAAAGGAGTGAGTGTTGGAGAGGTCCCGGGGTGGGGTGGAGTAAATAAAGGAAGCAAGAGAGGGAGAGAGAGAGAGAGAGAGAGAGAGAGAGAGAGAGAGAGAGAGAGAGAGAGTGATAGAGAGAGAGAAAGAGAGAGTGAGAGCAGAGAGAATGGGAGAGAGGATGAGAGAGAGAGAGAATGAGAGAGAGAGAGAGAGAGAGAGAGAGAGAGAGAGAGAGAGAGAGAGAGAGAGAGTTTGTGTGTGTTTCTGGGTTTCGAAAGCTCGAGAGAGAGGTTGGGTACGGGTTGATAGGGAGGCTGACAGGCTGGGGTTTCACGTAGAGATCATACGAGACTACTCCATAGAAAATGATGTCCTAATTTTGGTGATGCAAATTAACCCGTGGGTGAAACAACATTCGCTGATAAAGTTTGGAAGGTGATGACATTCGAGTAAGGTATTTGCTTTCAGAAATTCCTAGTCGAAAACATCTCTGAATTTTTCATGCATCGATGGTTACAGTTTTGAGTGATGGCGTTACTACTACCAATTACGCAGAGACCAGTGAAATACATTCTGTATCTGTACAGCTGAAGACCGAAAGGAGTGGAGGAAGCTGGTGGCCAAATCTTCAAAAGCGCCCCGACGGACATCCAGTTTACGGGATAGGTTAGGGAGAAGGTGATCTGTACAGTATATTTCATACTACCTCGACGCTGCACAGCGCATTGCATCTTTAAACACTATGTTCGTGTTGAGTTTCTAAGTGACTCTACACAGAAATGGAAGTATTATTATAACTTTTGATTTTTGTTGTTGTTGTTGTTGTTGATGTTGTTGTTGTTGTTGTTGCGGTTTTTTGGCGGGGATGGGGTGGGTGTGTTTTTTATGGCTTTTTTTTTTACCGAGAACTTCGTTTCCACCTTTTGCCCATCTTGTTTTGAATTCGTGAATTTATTCACACGGGTAGTGTCATGTGCTCTGCTGCAGTAGTGTCCTTTTAATATTTTGCGAATAACTTGATTTTGCGCATTTCTTTTTAAAATATTTGAAAATAAAAAATTCACGTTGTGTGCAATGAACACCACCGGTATGCAGTAAATTTAAATAGTTTTCGAAAAAAGAGGGGAGGGGGGGGGAACAGGACAGTTGTTTCAGCGTTATAACAATGAGCCAGGCATTCTTTAATTAGTAATAACAGACAATGATGAAAAAGAACGTAAAAATCATTTTTATGACGAACGTCATTCACTTTTTCAATGAGGAAAATATTGTTTTGGAAAAGAAATGTAGGCCTTAATCTAGACAAGTTCAAGAAAAAGTGTACTCACGCTGACACTGTCTGCCATTTTTTTCAACCGTTGAATAAACTCCGTGCCAGACTTGGCCTTCTCAGATAACGCCTGGAGGTTCTGGGACAGTTCACTCTGAGAAAGACAAAGAAATAATTTGATTTAAAAGAAAGAAACAAATTGACGACTGGTCGAATGCATTTTATCACAAACAAAAAGCCCCATTACAATAGGATGCATACACAAAATAACTGAAGATAACAAGTAAAGAGCAGTCTATGCAGCCGGTTAAGGTTGTTGAGTGGCAACACGAGAACAAATTAACCTTTTGTAAAGGAAAATTTAGAAAAATAGGAAGGTTGTCTTGAAGAATAAAAAGATGGAGACGACAATAGAACTCCCAGCAAATCCTCAACCCATGGCAAGAACGTACGGGGCAACTCGTAAGTAACTGAAATACAAAGAAGATGTGAAATGGCTTCTAAATAATGAGAGTGTTCGTGAAATAGTGTATACAATAATAGGAAAGTCAAAAATAAAAATTTTAGACACCCCCACCCCCCCAAAAAAAAAAAGAAACACGATCCGCCTACAATGTTCAATAAAATGTCAAAGCTCCGCGTCCAATCGATGTGGTGTAAAAGGGAAATGAAATCGTTCACCGAATATGGTCAGTTATTTCTGCATTGATGCTGCATCAAACAAATGGCTCATTAAAAGGGCCTACACTCTGAATGCAAAAACAATTTGGACACCGCTGTGACATAAAATGCGCACTCCGACAAAACATTCTCAATCCTTCGAAATAAAGAGGAAAATACACAAAATGGTCAGAGCCTCTGGCTAAATCAGAATTCTACTCTACATTCGGGGTCATGTCGGACACGGAATCATTCATGCACGCATTCAGTAATGTTATTATTCCGTGCGCAGTGCTGCATGCTTTGATGCGTACTCCCTCCTTGCTGTCGTCCCGGTTTTGCGTTTTGTCGTGTATTCTCGCAGTACCGAGTAACCGATACCGCTCTTGGGGCGTGCTTTATTCCCTGAGTAATTTAGTATCACAAACAAACAACGGCATTGGAGACGGCTGGCGGACACACGAGACGCGTGCATAACAATAGACAAACAAACACGTTAATGAGGACCATGCTTTGACGATACGGACATATGGCCAGCCTTGTGGTCAGTGGAGCTATACGATGGGAGAAAGACGAAACGAAGTTTACTGTCTACAATAATAAGACGCATTGGGTTGCTCAGTAGTACATTGACCATCGACGTCCACACATATGTACTTCGGCCAGCTGCAAGTACAGGGCTGCAGGCACCTTACTTATTGGGAAATGTAAAGTTTAACCCCCCCCCCCCCTCAATGAACCCTCTCAAGGAAAGTGAAAGCCTTTTTTTACCTAGTAGCTTAAAGCATCGTAATGAGAAATGAGTTCAGATTGAGAGTTGAGCTCTCTCTCTCTCTCTCTCTCTCTCTCTCTCTCTCTCTCTCTCTCTCTCTCTCTCTCTCTCTCTCTCTCTCTCTCTCTCTCTCTCTCTCTCTCTCAAAAACTCACACACACACACACACACACACACACACACACACACACACACACTCTCTCTCTCTCTCTTTCTCTCTCTCTCTAATTTATTCATTTCACATTCTCCATCTCTCTCTTTCTTTCTCTCTTTCTTTCCTTTACAATCGGCTACTCACTTCCCCTTCATCTTGATCTCTCTCTGAGTCTCTGTGTCTTTATGTCTCTGTCTCCGTCTCTGTCTGTCTGTCTGTCTGTCTGTCTGTCTGTCTGTCTGTCTGTCTGTGTGTCTGTCTGTCTGTCGGTGTCTCTCTCTCTCCCCGTCTCTCTCTCTCTCTCCCCCTCTCTCTCTCTCTCTCTCTCTCTCTCTCTCTCTCTCTCTCTCTCCTTTTCTCTCTCTCCCTCCATTCATCCCTCCCTTTTCTTCTCTTTCTTTCACTCCTTTACAATCAGCTAGTCACCTCCGACCAGTCAAACACTTTGATCGTCATTCACAGCACACACACAAAGGTTCCACAGGGGGGACAAGATACTTCTACAACTTCAAACATCCTCCGTATCCCCTTATCCCCTATTTGAGCCTGTACTCTTTCGCTCGGTAATTATTGGATGAGCTGGCCCGGCCTTGGCTAAGAGCTGAGCACGTTCATCGCCCAGAGAGACGTATCGGGTTCTCGTGACCCTCAAGTGACGGCTCCTGGTGGTAGCGAGGCAGAAAGAAGCACAGCTTCTCCCACTGCACGAAGCATCATCAATAAATAGGAACCCTGAAACCTGTTGCTCTATGCGCGGGACCATTTAGCTGAATGCGTTAACGGTCACTAGAGATGACCTAAATAAGGAATGTGGCTGGAGTTACTGCTCAGTCCCTTTGTAAGATCACGCACTCACGTGAGTCAGAGCAAATACGAAACTGATGTATCAGAAATTCATAAGGGCAAGACTCATAAGTCAGTCATTTGAAAACGGCGCCGCTCAGTCTCTCGTCTATGCAAATGACTAAGGCTGAGAAAAGAATTTTTGTGCCAGAATTCTATAGCCGTGCCCTGGTGGGCATCAGAGAGAAAAAGGGAGAAAACAGAGCCCCGTTTTATAAGTCTTCGCGGTTTATCCAAATAGGAGGAGTTTATTTCCCAATATTGGCTAGTAAACTTTATTTCATAAAATGATTGATTTGCCACCATGAAACAATAATTATCTCTTTCTTGAAAAGGACACGTGCAGATTGAGGTCCAAACGCGACAAGTACAACAGGATGTCTCTCCTTGTGTGGCGCTGGGGACATAAAGCTCAATTGTCCTTCTTTCCCATTGTTCCAATTCGAAGCTTTAAACAAAGACCCAGAAATTGAAGTAATGAAATTTGCCCAGCCTAACATCAAGCACAGGCCCATAAACGTAGCTTTCTCTTTGCACTGATGAGACAAGTGCTTTGTTCATATTGGTGAATAACAATTTTTCAAAGGGGAATATTCACTGGCAAATAGTCGGAGACTAAAGCTTAGAATAAAATAGTACCAGAGACATACTATGTGGTGTCTTGGTTAGGCTGTTTCCCTTCTACGCAAAATGGTGTGAGTCCAAATACCACTAGGGGAATATAATTCATTGAACATCTTCATCTTTCTACTGACAGCAAATATCCCTCGCAATTGGGTGTAAGCCCTTGCGGGAAGTGTCGGGTCAGCCCACCTCATTAAAGTTTTAACTTGAGTCGATGGGGGCGTGAAACTTTTACAATTTTTTTTTTAAAGATGAAAATAAAGCCTTGCGCCTTGGTCCCAAACAAGTGCTTGTCAGAGAGCGACTACGCTTCGCGGCGACGCCTTGGCTCTATTGCTAGTCTCCCATGAGCGATATTTCCCCCAGGGCTAGAAGTCTCATTTCCTTTGGTAGTGTCCCAGAGAAGAAAATTGTGTTCAATGGATGGTACTATCTTATTTGCATGAGAATGACGCAAGACAAGGTCCTGTGGAGAGATAGTATTCTCACAGTCACGGATATTGTGGAACATCGAATGGCTCTGGTATGAAAAAAGGTCAGGGGCATTGCCCTTGTATATTTTTTTTCAAAATAAACGAAGACCATCAACACAATAGACGGACTATAAGAGAGTTCCTTCGCTAAGATTAATCTTCAGTGTCAAATGCATAATCTAACTTCTTCCTCTTCCGCATACAGCTTTTATTATTGTGACATGGAACGGTCAAACGTGATGGCCTGACTTGTGGCAGAACAAAAGCAAGCACGGAAACCTGAATACTCGTTTTGACAGACATCAATGAAAAATGTGAAAGAGGGTAACACGAGCGCCTGTCCGCGCATACGTAGAATCAATCTTGCACGTGCGCCCAGCTATCGAGGGGAGAGAGGGCGGTCGACATGCCCCTGCTGGACTCCATCCTGTTTGAATTTGCCTTTTAACCCTTGAACACCAGATCTCAAAGTAGCAAGCTTACGTTTTCCTATTTCAGGTTCATAAAAAAACACAACCTTTTTTTAACCCAAAGTGAACTGTAACTCCCAACACGCCTCAGCTAACTGCTTGAGCTTTTCTCAGGCTCAGTATACACCCTTATTCCCAAGCCTAGGATTTTTCCTTAAGTCTTTCTCTCCTCCCATCAAAGTCCTCGATTATCTGCCTCGAAAGTGTCCATCGATCTTCTATGGAGTGATCGGCCTTTGCGAGAATGAGTGATCTCCCCTGTTTCTTTGGAACACGAGAGTCAATACGACCCCAAAACTGACCGTAAAAGACTCGGTAAACACCCAATGTCTCAAAGCTTCTTTCAGATCCCCCGTCACTGCAAACGCCGCGAAAGTGTGGAATGGAGGAGGGGACGGGGATGAAATATCAAAATAGACGGAAAAGGGCTATGCTAGGCACGGGGAAAAGAGCTGGGATGATTGGAGAGTTGACTTGTGAAAACAAGAATGAGTGAAGGGAAACTGACGAGCTGGGACATGAATTAATGAAAATGCACAAAGACAGTCAGAGAGAGAGAGAGAGAGAGAGAGAGAGAGAGAGAGAGAGAGAGAGAGAGA
>NW_004797489.1:968119-970284 GCF_000002075.1 Aplysia californica | reverse complement strand
GGGGTGAGTGCAAGTGTGTGTGCATATATTTGTCTTTGCGCAATCATGTATAGACAGGCCTGTTTGAAATACAATGCACCCAGTAATTTTGGAATGCAATAGTAAGAAATAGTGACTCCTCACTGGAGGTGCTGTTCCTTTCTATAGAAAGCAAATTCCTTAATATAGACTACGTGTCTCAACAATTACAAGTACTAAAAAAAATCCAAATAGTATTGTCAAGGTCCAGAAATTAACTTGTTGGTTGTAAGTACTATAACAATCATATTATTATGAGAGAGACATGCTGGTGTCTATTTTGGGGTTTGACTTTATAATAAAAAAGGACTGAATTACTATTGAAAGGTCATCTCTGAATGTTGAAAGGTTTACTAAGCTGTGTTAAGCTGGTGTTATCTTACCCTACTGTCCTGTTTTATTGAGAAGGGAACATTTTCTGAATCAATAGATCGTGAGGTATTGCAATATGAGACAAGACAGAGCATGAAAAAAAGAAATTTCGTTCATAGAAAAATTGGCTGAGATGAAGGGAAGGATTTCGAACCAGGGAGGGGTTGGGGTGGTGGAAGTTGCAACAGAGCAGAAAAACGAGACCAGTACTTGTTGGGGAGTGGAATGAAAGAAGAGGGGGAGATGGAAGAAGAAGACGTGTAAAGTGCCATCAAGAGCTGGTCCCTGTGCTAGACAGTGGAAGACGGAGTTGATGAAACGGAAAGGGAAATTTTCTCAAGTCCCCGAGAGCTGTAGATCAGATTGGAACTAGAAGCTTCAAGTTGGGCAAGATTAATGATGTAGAAACAGAGTCTGTCCACCTTCCGGGGGATATTTTGGAAGTTGCAAATTTCAGGCGTGTCTTGGGGTAAATTACGGGCACGGGAGAAGAAATAAAAAGTAAATTCCATGATCAGTGACAAGCCCAGTGGGGATTTTAGTGGGGACGGTGGGTGAGGTGTGGGGTAGGGGTGGAGGGAGGGGTATATCAAAATTGAAGCGCGAGGGTCTTGTTTCAAACCTTTAAAATAAAGCTGAGTTTGATTCTATATTTATTACCGAAAGCTGTGGTTACTGAAAAAAACCAAAAAACAAAGTATCAAAATAAATAACAGAGGATGTTCTTTGTAAATAACTTTCTTGATTGTGAAATATTAAGCGAAAAGAAAAAAAATAATAATACGGCATTGAAAGAAGAAACTGCATATACCGTAAGGAAAAATCGTTCTTATCGAGAGTACATAAGTACCTGAGCGTGTGATCTGCGACCAGACTTATAAAAAATCAAGTGTCGGAAAGACATATCACTTTTATATCTATGTGTGTCTGGGGTCGAATGTTAAAGGATAAATAAAGGAAAGGCTCAGAAAAGTACGGACTTTCTTTGCGGCCACTAACTTGAAGCAGACGACACACGATAACTAAACTGTCTTGACATCATGAGACTCTAAGAAGCTGAAGGGAAAAAGATCCGTCTGAGATTTCACTGTGTCGTGTATTTATTTGGGTTTTGATTTTGGTTATACTTTTTTAACAGTTGTTTGTTGGTTTTAGGGAGGCGGTGTAGACTGCTACGAGCGCGTAGCCACCCCTTCTTCTTTTTACGGCCTAAAAAGCAGGTACACTTTAAAATGTCATAATATGTGTATAATGCGTTTACATAGAGTCAAGATTATCGACCATAGTGAAATACCAAAGCCAAGTACTGACTTCAGTCAAGCATTTCAGGATTTTTCTTTATTTTCTCTTTTTCTTCGTCTTTTTAATTGGGGGGGGGGGGTGAGAAATGAATAGCTATAGCGATATGTAAAGCAGGTTAGTATTAAATTAAAAGAGTCAAATTCGCCAACAAAGACAGAGTTGTGGTCATCAGGGTTTTAACGAAACGTTCGTGATTTTTTTTTCTATTTGACCAATCCAAAGATAACTAGTTAATGAGAAATATAGGGGACAGTTATTTGCAGGAGATAAATGAAAATCACTCGCAATGGAATCTACAAGTAATAAATTACCGGTCATAGTTCAATTAGAGTCTAAAGCGCCTAGACCCCAGATTAAAGGTGTGGAATTACTAAGGGGGGGAGGGTTGTTAAGCCAGGGTTTTTACCGATAGGAGAGAACGAATTAGAGGAAGAGGGAGAGGGGTAGATAGAGAGAGAAAGAGAAAGAAAGAG
>NW_004797489.1:966015-967781 GCF_000002075.1 Aplysia californica | reverse complement strand
AGAGAGAGAGAGAGAGAGAGAGAGAGAGAGGGAGAAAGCGAGAGGAGAGAAAGAGAGCAAAAAATAAGATGAGGGCGGGTGCGGTGGGGAGATTGTTACAAAGGAGAGTACAAATGCCCCAGGAAAGCGCCGAGGACGACGAAGCAATCCACGCTTGTGGCTGGTCGGTTGTCCACAATCAATACCCAGTACAAACGTCAGTATACATCGAGAGCTGGTCATCCATCGATCTTTGCAGCTCATACAACATATCGTTTAGCCTTGTGTTTGCCTTGTATCTACGCCAACATCTCACATCCGCCATTTTATCATCAAGGAAACCGCCAGTCAGCTCATGACATTCTTCTGCATCGTCACATTTCTCTCATTTTCCCCCTCTGTGACTTTGTTCTAATCTTTGAACGGAAACATCTAGGTTTCGATCTACCCGATCTTTCCATTTTCTGCAAAGGACATTGTTCTCATCTATGGAAACATTTAGATTTCGATAGTTCCTGTTTTCTTTTTTTTAGCTGCTTCTATGTTGCAGTTTCTATCAGAATCGCGTGTCCCTAGGCTATATAATGAATGTACGCCTTATGGAAGACTGCAGAAGAGGATGAGAATCTTGATGACTGCGAGACGAGGGACGACGGCCACTCTGATTTGATTTTAGGGGCGTTTCATGCGTGTCTTTATCCTCGTCTACACGACGCCCATTAGCGCAAAGCTCCATAATCATGCTTTATTAATGGTGGCTCCTTGCAGGGGGCATTCCCAGACTTATCAACAACACAGCCACTGTACACCAGTATCACTGCTGGGCACCAGTAAACGCTAGGCAGGTTGGGTTGGGTTGGGGGTTTTTTCAGTGTCTTCTTTATTTTAATTTATTCTTATTTTCTTTTTTAATGGAGGGTTTGTTTTTGCTTGTTTTGTTGTTTGTTTGTTTGTTGTTGTTGGGTTTTTTTTTGGGGGGAGGGGGGCTTGGAGTGTAGACATATTATAACGTAAGTCAGTGATAAGAGTAATGCATTATAACTGAGCAAACGCTGTTAAGTTGTAATGAAGAGATTTAGAACACCAGTGTATAATTTAGTATAATTGTACACTTCCAGACACAACTTCTTCAGTAGACGAACTTTACAGAAGGAAATAGGGGGAATTTAACTGAGTAGTTGTAGATGAAAAATGACTACCTGTCATGTTTTTTTTACGTAGAAAACGTATGAGTTCAAACGTCTTGAATCATCTTTCCTGTCGTGGAACTTTACTGTTTCACCTCATCTTGGCCTTATTTCTATACCTCTGGGCCGGAGGGAGGCTGTTAAACAATTACGCTGACACGAAGTTACTCCTTAACAATACCCAGACGAGTGTCGTGACTAGAGATTACAGAAGTGAAGAATCTCCTTAGCTTTCTTCTACCTTTTCTTTACCGGGTGACCCGATTTTGAGGTGATGGGTGGTGGGGGAGGTCTCTTTTTTTTGAGTTTGCATAAATTTTTTTCCCATCGTGCCTCCTCACACACGCACCAGGTTAGCCGGCCTCCTATGTTCCGCGAGCCACACACGCAAATATAATGCACGCGCGTCCATTCCCTTGCATATTTACGCGTGGTCTTCCAATCCCACAAACACTCACGCATGCATAAACACGCACTCACATTCATTCCTACACTTTTCCTCGCAAGCACACTCACTAAGAGGCGTATTCACTTAGACTCACACGGGGCACACACACACTCACACACACACACATACACATACACACACACACACACACA
>NW_004797489.1:963655-965274 GCF_000002075.1 Aplysia californica | reverse complement strand
GGGGGGGAATTCTCCTGTAGTGACGAGGATTTGATGCCTGTGATACTGACTGGTGCTAGTATTCGCTGTTGGTTTTAAGCAATTCTCAGAGTCACTTTCTTTCACGCTTTTTCTGCAGTTTAAATACGCCACAAGACACCGATAACTGCTTGTGATGTGTGCGTACTCACTCATTTCACATTGTATACTATATGAACCCTCAGCAACATTAGCAGGTCACAAGATAGGATCTCAAAGTTCATTTCCTGGAATGCAGACAACTTTAGAATGGTTGAGCACAGACAGGAGGGAATTGAACTTTAAGTGGGTTACATGTACCGACGTTTAGGAATGTCAACGGCCCTTCGGATATAGATCAGTCGCCAAATGCTTTGGCAGCCTGACTGCAGCCGAAACGTTTATCTCGGAACCCAGATGAGCCTGAACAGATGCCCATACCGTATACCCCATAATGACCGTCCCCGTGATGGCACAGAACTGGGGGAAAGACAGGTGGTTCAAATGAGGTCTATAAACCGTTAGGAATGTCTATCTGATAAATTGGTTTGGATAATCTATGTTTTAACTGTTCTTATCTATAATTGAACGGGTATAACAAAGAGGATGAGGACACACAGAAAAGATTATTAACCTATTCCTTTTTCTTTTTATCCTTTTGAATCATTGGTTTCGCTACGATTACACATTCTGTCGATGTCTTTCTCCGACTTCAGTTTTTCTTTTACGTTTCATAGTCCTGTTTTCGTATAATAACTTCGACTACTTGTTAAGGGAACATCGTGATACTCTCAGATTTCAACCATTCAACTTTCTCCAGTCATTTTCTAAGTCTACATTGTGTCTTCGGTCCCCACCCTCAAAATCTATGCAGAAGAGTGTGCATCAAAGCTTGGGCAGTGCCAACTGTGCATCATCCCTGGCCCCTCCCGATGGTGGTCCTGGCTTATCTTCTGGCACCGCCTCGGTGCTAACAAGCCGCCTGACACCGGTCCCTTACCCTCGAACCCATCCCTGGGCCCTGCGCCGACTTGGCCATCAGTGTCTGACGTCTGCCACACCGGTTCTTTACTGCCCGAAGTGCCAGAGATTTTGCCTCACGCGGCGATGTTCTTATTCGATTACTGCCTCACTGTAATGTCATTAACGTTCCGATACTCCTCTGGCGCCCAAACCCACTCACCGCTGTGAGCTATGTCTGCGGTCGGAAGAAATTATTTTGGGTTGCGTGGTTTTCTAAAAGGGATTGACGAAGAACATCTTATTTGTTTTTCTATCCATGTTGAACAAGTTTATAAATAGCACTATACCAAAAATATTTCTTGGTGAACACTGCAATATCTAAAGATGCATGAGTTTACGAATAACTAGATTGACACAGAATAAATCCCTAATTCAAGAAAAAAACCACCAAAAAAACGAGTAATCTACGGATAAAAGTCAAGCATGGGAGCTGATTCCTAATCAGAAAAAATAGGTCAGTGCAATCACATACAGATGAAAAAGCCAAGATCTGCAGTGCTCTGAAGTCGAATCTTTGCGTACCACACCAGTATCGTCGTAGTTCGTATTTTATTTATCAATATCGAATTCCTCTCTCTCCCTCCCATCCCCCCCCCTCT
>NW_004797489.1:943828-958828 GCF_000002075.1 Aplysia californica | reverse complement strand
AATGACGGGAATAAATCAGTGTTTTTGCTTCTCCAGAAAGAAAATGAATTTTTACAAATTCATTGCATTACTTTTCAGTCTCTAACAAACTCCTGGAGGGAACCACTCCGCCAATCTTCAATCAGAAAAAGACGCGCCCTCTGGGAACAGCAGCAGCAGTAACAGGACCAGGAGTCCCTTATCGGACACAAAGTCCCTATTCGACAACGTTACATCGGAACTCCAGGAAAGGGTCGTGTTTAAACGGCGCGTGGACAGGATAGGAAGCGGCCCCGACCCTCGCGGTATTACTAGAGATTTGAGGCTTATCAAACGCGCAAACAAATCGTTACTGCATGGGAAAACTTGGAGATGAAAGGCCGGTGTGATTAATGCTTCTAGAAACGTGACAACTGGCCATTGTTTGGGATTTTCAGTTCAAATGAACGAGGCGCTCGGTGGGACGAGTAGATACACACAAGTGGCGACAGAGGTTCGCCTCGAGATCGTCTCCAGGTTATCTCGCCTATTGTCCTTCGATTTGCACTGGAATTAGCGGCAAGACTTGAGGTGTTTAAGTCATGATAAGCGCGGAAATACCGGCCTACCACGACCCGGGCCGGGCGTTTCTGGGGGACGGGCTGGTGACCACAGTGAATGCTTCGAGCTCTTCTTGTCAAAAATAGTCGGCAGCCTTGACAGGAAAAGAAAAGGATTGTTTTTAGTTTTGAAAACAGCACACAAAGTTCGCTTTTTAGGAAAGGGCCAACAGCTTTGGAATTCGGGGAGAAGTGTTTTCAAGTCAATGTCTGCTTTACTGGATCACTGTAAGCGTGGTGGGGGGAGGTCAGAAATTGAGGGGGGTAGAATTAAGATAAAGAAGAGGGGGTTTCCTTATCAGGGTGTTATGGTGATATGAATAAACTGTCTCCTTCTCGATAACGTTTAAGTGCATTTGTGGTTATTTCATAAAGTGAATTGTTTTGGGTAGTATAAAGTTACCTCATACTGAGAGTCACTCAATCTATTTCAGCAATAAGGCCTATCTGCGAGAAGCACACAAGTGCCTCGGATGTCAATATATCATGTTTTATCATTCCAACCACTCTACGCGTATAAATATTCATTTGGCAAAGTGCTTTGTATCCTGTACTTACGTTTCACAACTGACTGACCTTTCCTATAAGGAATTCTTACGCGGAATTACCGCTAGATAAAGATACGCTGCACCGTGAAAAAGATTTCTTGTTCTGAAGAACCCTAAACCAAATATTGGCATGGATCGGTGCATTTCTTTTGTGCACTATGTTTTGTTTTGGCAACTTAAATGTGTGTGAAGTTGTTGCTTCATTATTGCGTTGTCGAAACAGTCTGTGCACCTGTCTGCTCAAACTGTTGCGCTCGTGATCACAGCTCACACTGACAAGGCACTCTCACCCACTCACATGCTTCCTTAGTTCTCTCTCTCTCTCTCTCTCTCTCTCTCTCTCTCTCTCTCTCTCTCTCTCTCTCTCTCTCTCTCTCCCTCTCTCTCTCTCTCTCTCTAGCTCTCTCTCCCTCTCTCTCTCTCTAGCTCTCTCTCTCTAGCTCTGTCTGTCTGTCTGTCTGTCTGTCTGTCTGTCTGTCTGTCTGTCTGTCTGTCTGTCTGTCTGTCTGTCTGTCTGTCTGTCTGTCTGTCTGTCTGTCTGTCTGTCTATCTATCTATCTATCTATCTATCTATCGATCGATCTATCTATTTCTTTCTGTATATTTTTCTTTCTGTGTATCTCTTTGTTTGTATATTATATCTGTCTGTCTGAAGACTGAGAGAGAGAGAGAGAGAGAGAGAGAGAGAGAGAGAGAGAGAGAGAGAGAGAGAGAGAGAGAGAGAGAGAGAGAGAAATAACCAAAAAGAAATACAGGCAGAGAGGGAGATGGAGACATAGAGGGAAACAGAGATAAATGTACATACAGCCACAAAATATTTTCACACACACACACACACACACACACACACACACACACACACACACACACACACACACACACACACACACACACACTCACGCACACGCACAACCATCTTGAGAAACAAGAACCCCGGATCGATTCCCAACAACAGACCTCGGGGGGTTCGCTCCCATCTCACTGGTATCGTGAGCCTGCGATAAATTAATTTACTTCATCGGAAGCACTGAGGCCCTACAATATTTCCCCGACCGTATTGCGCGCCTGAGAAGTCCTCCAAGAGATGCTCAAACTCCCCAAGAAAAAAATTGGAGTTTTTCTTTAACACTGCGCTTTTGTTCGGTTTTCCTTCAAATGTTTGCGTTTATGAGCAACGTATCCCGCTGATCTGTGCTGCTGCCCCCTGTTCGTATTAAATTAAAAGCATACGCGACAGAGTTTGCGTAGGTGGTCATCCTTGTGATTGATTTTTTCTCTTCTTTTTAAAGCAGGAGCTGGATTAATCTGTGTTTAGGCTAGAATGGAAGGAAAAAAACGTGTGATATGTGCCAATACTGTACCAATAAGTTTAGTTTCAGCCACAGTGAAGAAAAAGACATAAGATTTATAAAAATGGGTAAAACGTAATGCCGTTCTACAGGACACAAATAGGTTTCAGCACACGAATTTAAAAATAAAAGAGTAAAAAGAGTGTCCAAATCAGTCACAACATGACACTCTATGAAACTCAAAAAACAGAGATTAGTTCTTATGGTTACCGCTTCTGGGCTTAACTTTGATTCCCTTCAGACCGAATTAGGTCAGTTGATGTTCTGCACATTGATTAATAAACTTCAATGTTCACCCACAGAGAAACTATATTTTTTTATTATGTCATCACACTCAGTCGATTTGTGATTACTTTTCCATACAGAAGAAATGACTTTTGGAATATTTTCAATGAGAACGAAATTGCTTATATAGGAGCTAATCAGGTTCTGTCTGTGACCTCTGAGAATACCTGTCAGACTCACAAAAGAGCTGATTGCTCTATTGATTTTGGTGAAGCCTTTAGTTATAAGCTTTGGTGTCTTGTCTGAGCAATAAATGTCACAGAATTGTCTTTCAATTACGAGTCTCTGTACTGTCATTGAGTTTAACCTCGGAAGGTAAATTAGAAATCGACTCTTTAGTCTGCTTTCGGAAGAAAAGATTGTCCATGAGTGCAAATAAGTGACTTGTGGATACCTCTGGGGCATATCTGATGCAATAAAGTATTAAAAATAGGTCATTTCCAAAACTAGGCATTTGAAGATAAGTACGTTAATCATACCTTTGACAGTATCAAATAAGCGAAAATTGTTGCGTTCACTACAGTCGAAACGTTAGTATGAGACCGTTATTGTATAAACTATAAACCAGACAACAAAGCCCCCCCCCCCAAAAAAAAAAGAAAAGAAAAAAATAAATTACTGTTTTATCACTGACGTTTACCTGTACCAAGTAATCTCTGGGAACATTTATTTTGCTAAAGTTTGGAGATTTGGGAGAAATACCCTGAGCCAGTGTATTAATTTTTCCTCCGCTAAAGCTTCGGATAACCACTCCTTACTAAATCATTTTAGTGTGCATACCAGTTTGACAAGTATAGCCAGGGAAGGAGAAACAATGTGTAGAGGACGTCCAAAAAGTACCCACAGCACAATCACACTATCTGCTATCTTACTGCTTAACCATCCGTCACATAGACAACAGGACCACTGAGACCAGACCTAAAAAAAAAAAGATCGTCGACGTTCCAGGTATGGAACAGAGAACTTGATGTCCAGAGGACATGCATTGCAAGAGATCGACAAAAGAACGCTGAGTACAATTATACTGTCAGCTACCACTATGTTTAATCCGCCGTATCGCTAACAGTCCCCGGTATCGAGCTCTTGGCTGTTGAGATTGGTCACGGGGACTGACATAAATCACAACCTTCTATTAGTCTGCCGACGCCTGTGCGACTCAAGATCCAAGCTCTCAAAGCCTCCATGCAATGGGGCCGACGCCAACCAACCTGGTCGACAACAAAGATCGCTTTTCATGCCGTGTTGACCATTATTTGAGAGCGCTTTACAGACACTCTTTGCTGGCGGGACAGTGTGACAAAAGCCATTCTCCTCCTCGACAGTTTTGGGGCCAGACAGTGTTGATTGTCGGGTGTACGGTCGCCGAAGACACGCGACTCGGGTATATGTTCACCTTTCATCCCCTCACCACCCCCACCCCCCTTACCCATTCCGTGAACCTCCCTGTCCCAGGCGACATTGGGGCGGTTCGGAACATCTGTCTGTGAAAACATGGAGCTCTTGGTGTGGGCGGAACCAGAACAGTTGGGTCATGACCTTAACGAGGAAGTGAAGACGAAAGAGTGAGTAATGGTGGGGGATATATTATTTCTGCTAGGAGATCTTTTTACCCAGAGAAAGTAGACGTGACGGAGAGGTTGTGACGATGCTTTTGGAAGGGAAACTTGTGACACGGCTGTTGTCTGGGTTTTAACATAATAAGCTTTAAGCAGGCCGACCTCAAGAATATAGCTGCCATTCTTAGTTATACCATTGAGTTGAATTTGCGTTATTTTTTATTTGTGGTTTTCTTGTTACTTTTTTCGTTCGTGCTATACGGTTATCTGTTATAATTTGTTATACGGTTGTTGTTTTCTTATACCTGTTTTTCTGTGGGGGGGCGTTTGAAGTAGGACTTCTACCTCCGCTAGTACAATGCACATCTCTCTCACTAACTCTGTCTGTCTGTCTGTCTGTCTGTCTGTCTGTCTGTCTGTCTGTCTGTCTGTCTCTCTCTCTCTCTCTCTCTCTCTCTCTCTCTCTCTCTCTCTCTTTCTCTCTCTCTCTTTCTCTCTCTCTCTCTCTAAATCTTTGTTATATCTATCGCTTCCTTTCTCCTTCCATACCTTTCTATTTCCGACGCAGAGTATAAAGCATAACGCCTGCAATCAGCACTGACCAGTGTTCAGCTCAAGACATCGTGGACGGGCTGTGGGAGGGGCGAGCAGCGGTGGGGTAGTCGGAAGATGTGTGTAAGAGTGTAATTACCGTCACTGATTGATCCTTGAGGGAGCTCCATCGGCATGCGGGTCTGTCTGCTCCGCTACTGACGGCCTTGCTGCCACTGATGAATGGCGGAAGTGTTGGAATGGCTGGCATTGATGGCGGAACTATCAATGAAGAAAGGACTCTGGGGTCTCGGGCGGACGTCAAAGCCGATGGAGCGAGTTGAAGAACGGACCAGGCTTGACTACTGAAGCTAAATTTTGGAACTGAAATAACGTTTGTGTAGGCTATCCACACGATACGATTTATCGAAATTAATTAAATACCTTTCCATATTGTTGTTTGTTTCTGTTTTTGCTTCTGTTTTTTGCTTTTGGTTTGTTTTGTTTTGCAGGGGGTTGTTACTTTGTTTAGCTCGTTTTTTGTTTTGTTTTTGCTTTTTACTTCCGCATCCTACTGAGGTCTACATTTCTTGTAGGATTTTGACAACATAAAATGACGTCACATTAGCTAGTTGCAGCTGTTTAGCCAAAACAATATTTCACTGAGTGTGCAAAACGTAACTGCACTTTGTTACGGTTGTTACCCCTACAAGGCAATGATTTACCTTCAAATGTGTCTATTCACCAGCATCCCATCGTCTTCTCCGGGCGCCGTTTGGCAAATGTCACTTGATGTTTTGAAACCAAATTGCCTTTCAGTAGTTTCAGCCTAAGGATATACCAATGAAAGACTGGGTGTAACGGTCAAAAGGTCTCGTATGCTTTAACGGTAGGAATGGAAAGTGAGCTAAAAACAAATCTATATTGGTCGCTCTGGTACATACAAGGGTGATGATTAAAGTTCGTGAAGTTCGTGACGTCATTTTTTCAAATGCCAGGGTCTTTAATTAGCTCTATTCCGACGAGGGCTGGTAAATTTACGAGCGTCTTCACCAAGATTTAAAAAAAACGTTTCTAACACTGTAAAGCAGGTAGTCATATGTCTAGACGACGACAAACATGAACTCTAATTAGTCTAACGATTAGACATGCATTCGAAATGAAACAGAATCTGTTTTTACGTTTCTCTGTTAAATGCAGAAACTTGAAACAAGAAGAATGCATAGTTTGAGTAGCACATTTGCTCCAACAAACGACATCAATTCTAATTGATGTAAGCTATTTTCTAGAAATTAACTATAGTTAACACTGGAAAAATGCACTTGTCCGTGAATGTGAATAATCTTGACTTAATGTGTACGTTTGTTATAATTTATCATTGGGTTGTTTTTTTCTTTGATGTACAAAAAATAAAGGGATAAACGTCCCCTGTCTCTGGACGTCAACCGCAATCTGTTCTCTTTTACAAATAAAACGCACTCAAGCAAAACAAAATTAAGAACAAGACAAGACAGCGAGACAACGGTGTCTGTCTGTCACTTCACACGTCCATAAACGACTTACAAAATCGTTCAGTTTTCATCCTGCCGCTTCCCCAAGCGGATTATTCAAATCCTCCGCACGTCAAGTCTGCGAGAAGAGGCGGCTTTCTAATCCACGCACGGGCGATCAGGCGTCCTGAAACTGGCGTACCGGGTAAACCTGGGCGTACTTTGTCAGGTAAACGGGAAAAGCTGCGGGGAGAGCCGTTGGGGCGTCAGGGGTTACACCTTGGGGTGGCGCGGATGTCGCGCGGTGGGATCACTGCACCAGTTGAAAGTCATCTCCATGAAGCCAGGGAAATCTCCATAATTTGACGACTTTAGAGGGATCTAAATTTCTGGCCAAGTTGCCTGACGTTTTGCGTTAGGGGGTCAACTTCTGGGTTGACGTACGCTTCCAGTGATCATGTAATTTTAAATATTGTGTTTCGAGAAGTCAGAATTTGATAATTTGATTAGCTATTAGGGTATTGACATTTGGAAGCAGTTAGTAACCCAAACCCTCCCACACCTCCTTCAATGTACCAAAACGCCCTACCTGTTCCAAAAAAATGATCAGCGTGTTAATACGTAAACATTTTTTTTTTAAGTTTGCAATACGTAGGGGATTTTCTTCTAGATAAATTTAATGTATCTTCTACTCCGGCGAGCCAAGACGGAGAAAAGAAACGTGTGGTTAAAAATAAACGATTTAGTTCCGTGTAACCTGGAATGAGCCAGGACATGAAAGGGGATGGCAAACAAGTCACCGGCCTCACTCATTAGCTCCGGCGCCACTGCTCCCCTCGTCCTGTTGACGTAGACTGTTGACAAAAAAGCGCCATTGATTCGTGGCTAAGCTGTCCTCTCCGCTATGAGCACGAGTCTTCCAAATGCTACATTCGCCTGTTTTTGTATGCACGAACGTCCCACGAGGCCGGCTCGAGGGGTGTGACAAACGAGAGATGAAACGGGTCGTTCACACATTCAGCCGGTTCTGTATTCATGAGAAAACGGTTCAACCAGCGTCGTTAGTTCCGCCTCTCAAAGCTTAAATTTTTTTTTACAACTTTTCTTTTCTTTTCTTTTATATTTTCTTCTTTTTTGGAGGAAAGAGGGGAGGAGTAGACAGCGATTATAAATTCCTGAACAGAAAACAGCAATCACCCTGACTTTCCCTGGCGGCGTGTTTCCACTTTCGAGTCAATGCTTGTCTCACTTACAAGTTTGTTCGCAAACAATACACGATCCACGGCGATCCACGGCGATGTGTCTTCAATCTGGAATGGGATTTATCTTTGCGGTAAATTGATTACCTCTTGTCGCCAGCGGCTACTTGCCCTTGCCAAGATAGCAGAATCAAAATCTACATATTGAACACTTTTAAAAAGTTGTCTGTCGATTCCACCGACCCTTCCCCCCCCCCCCCATCCCCACCCCTCGCTTTCCTCCCCACCTAACCTCCCCCCTCTCTCTCTCTCTCTCTCTCTCTCTCTCTCTCTCTCTCTCTCTCTCTCTCTCTCTCTCTCTCTCTCTCTCTCTCTCTCTCTCTTGCTCTCTCTATCTCTCTCTTGCTCTCTCTTTCTCTCTCTCTGTCTCTCTTTCTCTGTCTATCTCTGTCTCTCTCCCTCCCTCTCTCTCTCTCTCTCTCTCTCTCTCTCTCTCTCTCTCTCTCTCTTTGCCTCTCTCCCCCTTTATCTTTTTCTATCCCTTATTCATTCTCTCTCTTTCTCACTTTCTCTTTCACTCTCTTTCTCTCTCACTTTTTCTTTTCCCCAAGGTTTCTAGCAAGAGATAAACAAGACAATAATGATACAAAGATATGTATCTTCATGTTCTTGTTCTGAACTTTTGAGAAACTTATTAAGTATTCAGATTAAAAGACGCCAGTCTAGACAGATGATAATACAAAGTAAAATAAAAAAAACAACAAAAACCCTAATCAATTCCCTAGATGCCTGCAACTAATGCAGTAAATTTCTTTTATACGTCTTTCATTCACATATTCCACCCATCATGTTGTACTCCAAAATTATACATGGCTATCGTGACAGTCCCCCCCACCCCCTCCCCCCTTTCTCCAAGAAAAGAAAGAAACAAACAAAAAAAAAGAAAGAAAAAAAACATATAAAACATAAGAGAAACACGTACAAAATACACTCCACGAAAACATACTTTATACTTCATATTCAATGTTTGAGCACATGTACTTTTTCATTTTCAGTCAGAAGTCGTTTTCATACGAAAAAAAAGTGTACTAACAACGTATAAGAAGTCAATAAGTCATCGGCTCAACGTCCTTAAAAAGGAAGTGCGCTCGTTTGGGAAAACTGTCTACCAAACTCATATACTACTGCGTTCGTGCAGGGATTACAGCGATGAGTTAATTATCAAAGCAGAATAATGGAAGCAAGCAAGCGCAGTGACGAAAAGTGATCGGGTAAGCTTAAGTGTTGAATTAGAGAAACTCGTGAGGAGACGTTTAAAATCGATATCTCTCCTTGGCTAAATAGTGTCTCCAAAACAAAAAAAGAGGAACTATGAGTCAGTGACCAAAACAACGAAGATAGAGGAGACTTTGACTATAAAACTCTGAACACAAAAGTAATCCATTCTCGTTTAGACTTTAGAGAGTAAGCTGTAACTGTAAGAAGAAAAAAAATTCAAACACCACATCTGCAGTACTCGTGAGTGTTGAGAAGTTTGAGGGCTGTCTTTGTGAGTGAGGATGGCGGAGGTGGAAAGCAGCTCTAATTTCTTCCTAAAGAAGACGAACAGGTTGTTTGCGGGCAAAATTGAGTTTCTAGACCATCATCAGTTAACTCTCTGCAGCCTTGCGCAGAACACCTCCAGTCGATCCCAACAACCGCTCTGTGATCGAGAGCTGATGGAGACAGGCGAGCCGAAAAGCCGCTTGCCGAGTTAGAAAGAGTCACAATCTTCAGGCCAACTCTTTCTGTTATAATAGAATAGCGTTCGTCTACCATTTAACGCACTGTGTCTTCCATTAAGGGTAGCCGACTAGTCCCTAGCGGGAGGTTCGTGCTATTAGACAGTACAAATTAAACTGTAATTTCTACAGAGAACAGACGTCTGGTCGGGACAAGGGTACTTAAGAACTTTAACAGCTAAATCTGGCGTGTGTATTGTCAGCTTTTTGATTCACTTTGGCTGTACAAAGCCACACTGTTCTCTCATTATCCTTCTCTCTCTCTCTCTCTCTCTCTTTCTGTCTCTCTCTCTCTCTCTCTCTCTCTCTCTCTCTCTCTCTCTCTCTGTGTGTGTGTGTGTGTGTGTGTGTGTGTGTGTGTGTGTCTCTCTCTCTCTTTCTCTTTCTCTCTCTCTATCCTTCTCTCTCTCTCTCTCTGTGTCTTTCTCTCTCTATTTATCTATCTCTGCTCTCTCTATATCTTTATCTCTCTTTCTTTCTCTCTAACTCCTTCCTCCCCTCTCTTCCCATTTCTTCTTTTCTCTCACCAGTATACAACACAAACACAAAAAGCACACACATACATGACATACACACATACACAAATACAAACACATACAAACACACACAAACACTTACGCATACACATACACAAACACGTACAGGGAGAAAAAAGATATACGTGTAACCACAAGCGTATCCGCTAAAACAAATACCGCCCCTACACGACTTGCCTGAGACGTATTTGCGGTGAGTCTGGGAAGCCACAACAGAGGGCATGGTATCAAATGATGGTACAACCACGTAGAAGCAAAAATCAAGACCGGACAGCCGCGACGGTACAGGGTACACAGGGTCAACGTCAGTTGATTGGCTGTGGCGGGGGGACGCCATTGCCCTGACATCGTCATTCTCCACGGGAACACCACAGCCTGTGACTCTGTCACTCTGGCCACTAAAATGTTTTCTATCACAACAAAACACTTGCGGCTCCTCGGGAGATGCGATTCGACTCGTAGGCCCTTTCCTGTTCGTCTTCCGCCGTCTAATTATGAACGGCCTCGGTCCCTTTTCTTCTGTTCACGTCACAGTATTTCTGTCAGAGGTTTTTCCTTTTTTTCACGAGAAAAGGTGGCATCGAGCTTTCTCGAAGAAGGATGTTTTTCCTGGCCAAGGTCTGAAAAGCTGAACCCATCCTTCTCCTCCTGCTATTGTTCGGACATACAAGCATCTTTGGGATGGACATTGCAATAGGATACACGGTGGGTTCGAACTCAGGCGAAAGAAACGGCTTATTATTTTTTTTACACAGTTGTTGGTGTATTTAGTCCTTGCCAACTCTTCGTCTTCGCAAGGTCCCGTTCTTATCACTTCTCAGAGTCTGCGTATACATTGACAAAACATCCCCTCCCATTTCCTCTGCCTCATCTCTTTTTATATACTTATTTATCTATGTATTTATTTATTTATTCAATTTTTTGTTTATTTGTTTCTTTATTTGTATTTACATATATGTATTTATTAATGTATTCATTATTATATTTTCATTTTCATTTTTTTCTTCTTTTCTTCTTATTTTTGTTTCTTTTGCTGTGGTCATTTTGAAGCAATTTCCCTTTAAAATTTCTTCGTTTTCCTTTTAGTCTCTTCTCATTTCCCTCTTCCGTGTCTATCTCCCGTTTTTCTTCCCCCCCCCCCCCCCACACCCCGCACCCCCCAGCCACCCCTCATTATATCGCATTCCTCCTTACAAGATTCCATATACAAGTACTTCCAATATCAGAATGAAAATGTTACCACGCTCTTAGTTTGTATTGCGGAATAATGAACTACTTTCTCCACTTCACAAGAGCAGCAAGGTCTTGTGTTTCCTCCACTGTATTATCAAACAAACAGTCAATGAAAAACCCGTGCTCCATAGCCTGGCGTCTATTAACGTCTTGTTCCGAACAAAAACCTTTTCTAAATTTAAAACTTCCTGGGGGGATAGTTTAGCTTAGATGGAACACCGCTAAAAGACCGCTGAAAGAGCAAGCAATAGCTGGGTACAACGACAATAATATTATTGTTCTGCGCTCCCTCTTTGCTTTGCTATGTCAATTTTTCCGTGATTATATCCAGTCCGTTTTCAGCCGAGAACAAAGCCTTCCGCCAGTCCCAAGATTCGAGGAAATAGGAAGTCAAATATCGGCCAAGCGGGTGGGCGCCATATTGTTGCCATTAAGACATGTTTTATTCAGGAAGTCTGCAGGTACATGAAAGCCACATCGGCAGGGGTTTCCTCGGGTTCAACAAAAGGAGGCACAAACGCCCCTGAATTTCCGAGAGTGCATTGGAAACTCGGACAGAAATTACAATACTTTACAGAGATTTGATGCTATAAAATAACAATAAGCGAATTCATGAGAAAAGGCCATAGAAAAGGATGCTGAAGTATTTTTACTCTCATCTAAAAAGGTTTGGAACTTTGAACTCGATTAGATTGAGGAGTGGGGTATTTATCTTTTATTTTCTCTTTTCCTTTAAATAGAGTAGTCAGATTGTTCGGACACGGTCGAAACCATAGGGTAGTAGATCTACGGTCCATAAAATCTGCGGGTATTTCCAGTTCTGAACAGGAGCGGGCCTATTGTTTGTTGACCTAAGATCGGGGCTCCGAGAATAACACAGTCCAATGAGTGCAGGGGCCGTGGGGTTAAGTGCAGGAGTGTTCAGTCTACAGTGATTGTGTGGGTTACCGCCTGACTCTATATATATACCGCAAGGACAATGGAATAATAGGTTTCTGTGCCTCACACCCTATTTGAAATCAACTGGTTCTATTCGGTGATCTGGGGGGGGGGGGACCTGTGATGTCTCAGGTAGAACGAGGGTCAGACCGCGGACATTAGAAGTGTAGGGAAGTTGGGGGAAATTCCTTGGCTGAATGAACGAAAGAAAATGATGTTGATAAGATAACGGTCATAAATAGTAGAAACAAACAAGAAACCAGACAGAAACTTTTGTTGGAAAGAAACTACGAAGGTTTTACTTAAACCCACTCCCCGTCTACTCTTTTGTCCTCCTTTTTCAAGAAAACATTCATTATGCCCAGTTACCACTGTTTTGACTATGAAAAAAGATACATTTTATTTAAAAATCGAAAAAAAGTTAACCAAAAAAGATTAGATTATTTTACTGATTCTATGGAGAGGGTGGGGTGTGTGTAAATAGTGGAGGGGGGGGGGCACTTATATTGTTCATAACGTGGCGAAAACCGATACAAACGCTTCATAAGAAAAACAACATGACAAGTTGGGTTGGTTTTTTTTTGGGGGGGGTGAGCACGGAGTAACATCGGAAAAAAAAGGTAGCGTGTAAGAGGAGGGGAGAAGAGAAGAAAAAGGAACGGTTACGGGGGGGGGGGGGGGGGGGGGGGGGGGGGGGGTAACCCGCCCCTGACCTTCCATCCGGAAAAAAAGCATTGTGGGTACGGCGTCAGGACGGCGCAGACTAGAACAACACTGGCCACCGGCCGGTCTCCGGAGTTGGCTAGCGGGCAGTGGCGGCACGTCGGCCGGAGCCCCGCTGGGAGGAACAACGCCGCACCGACAACTTCAAAGAGGAACCCCCTGATAGGACAGACGCGGCCTGGGATGAAGTTCTCACCTGGAACGGCGGCGCTGTGGGGCCTGACTGCCTGCCTGCTTTCTTTCTTTTTTTCTTTCTTCCTGTTTGATCCGAACTTTAGGATTTGATTGGTTCTTTGTCTGATCCATGTTTGTTGTGATTGGAGGCGGACAAATAATACCGATGAGGTTCACTCGTCTTGACAGACGTTGCCAGCTTTTAATAAGGGTAAAGTGTGAGTGTGTGTTTATGTGTGTGTGTTTGTGTGTGTGTGTGTGTGTGTGTGTGTGTGTGTGTGTGTGTGTGTGTGTGTGCGTTCGTGCGTGCATCTGTGTGGTAAGAATGAGAGGGTGTATTTTGGCATAGATACAAGAGAAATGTTGTATGCATGGAAAAGGAAGAGAGAGAGTATAAAATAGACAACCTGCGTGACAGTAGATGGCTCATAATACGTACTGTCATCATTATTTATTATGAATATGGAAAAATGGATACCCCTGTTCATTTGATTAAGTTTTTAAAATCTATGAGGTCGTTCAAGAAGGAGAATTTACAAACACTAACAGGGAAACATGAAGACTGCGGGAAATGGAAAACGAGAGAAAAATTATTTTAAAAGGATGGAAGGTTCGAGATATTTAAAAATAAAGGGAATACATTTTTGTACGGAAGAAAAAAGAATGACAGGAATGCACCCACTACACCCCAGGCCCAAAGTGTGGTCAATTCAGAATTACATAATTTCTATTCTAAACCAAGTCTCCACTCTGGTCTAACTTTGATTGGTCCAATTTGGCGCGCCCACAGTGTCGGGCCTCGTTTCCGCCTCGTAGTATGTAGCGCGAGGCGACTCCCCTCCCGTAAGAAGCCATTAGTATTCCCAGCACGAGCGGTGGATCCAGGACCTCCCTGACTATCCTGTTGACTGTGCGTGACGCGAACTCAGACCTCCAGCGTCACATTCCGACTGGCCCCACGGGCTGAGTGTCTAGGCCAGGGGTCATCAGTGCGTCTTGACACCTTGTGACGTTTGTGTGATTCCAGCTGTGCTGAGGCTTCGCCATTCACTTGTGTAAGAGTTTTAGTACGAATCAGGAAGAATGCCCATGGGGGGTTAAGGGACTACATGGTTTACAGAAAAAGAGAAGTTGTATATCGAATTAATGAGAGTCCACCCTGTCACCCCCCCCTCCTTTTTTTCTTGCACCCCTCCGGCGATTTCCACTAAGGAGTAACATAATTACCTGGTTCATTCACCGAGTCATCAATCCCTGATCACCAAGTAGATATATCTCAATGCCAAACCAACCCTCTCCCTTTTTTATTTTGTTTCTCTCCTTTTCTAAACGTCGAAGCCTGAAGGTTCTCACACGGTTCTATTTCTAATCCATTTACAAGTATGTTTGCTCCCCCCCCCCCCCTTAAGATTCTTTTTTTTCCAGAAACTAAATTACCAAACCCACTTTGAAGAAAATCATTAATTTGTTCCTCTCTGCTCTACATATTAAACTTATATAACCTTATATCCAGGTAAATATTTATTTCATGCTGCAGCTTCGAGTATTTATTTTTCTCTTTTCAACATTTCCTTTTCGTCTTGTTTCAAATCTCGCATATTACTGTCATTTTTCTAACAAAGGTGCCCACAATGCATATAACAAAGTGAATGTCTGTGTATTTAAAGAATGATACCTATAAAGCGCATTTGTCAATCAGCGTTTACTTTATCTAAGTTACATTATCAATTTTCAGCTGAATACAGAGTCTGTTGAAATCAAAAGCGAGAATAATTGTTTGAAGAGGAAAACCCGGTAATAATCCCTTTTCGTGTCGCGACTTTCGAGAAAAAAATAAATTTATTCGTTTAATAAAAGCTAAAAGTACTGGTAATCAAACCTTTCTCTTAATAAAAATGATTTCACAACAATATTATTGCACTTTCATGTGTATTGCAATAGCAGAAATATAGCAGTTGTGGATTAAAAAACAACGCAGAAATAAGAGAAATCATGTTTTATTTAGAAAGAGAAAAGGAGGGGGGATATGCAACCGATGCTACAAGGCACACACACACACACACACAGAGAGAGAGAGA
>NW_004797489.1:933913-943728 GCF_000002075.1 Aplysia californica | reverse complement strand
CGATGCTACAAGGCACACACACACACACACACAGAGAGAGAGAGAGAGAGAGAGAGAGAGAGAGAGAGAGAGAGAGAGAGACAGAGACAGAGACAGAGACAGAGAGAGAGACTGAGGCAGAGAGAGACAGAGACAGGGAGAGACAGAGACAGGGAGAGACAGAGACAGGGAGAGACAGAGACGGAGAGAGAGACAGACAGACAGACAGAGAGGAGGTGGTGGGAAAATAAAACCGGCCCTCCTCGGCCCAGCTTCCTCTCCCTCCACTTTACATCCTCTTTACACCTCAGATGAGCTCGTAAAAAGAACCGCTCAGCAAGAGACACGGCTCCGGTTACTGCAGACCTGCTTAGACACGCACTGTGTTCCAGACGGCCTTGTAATTCAGTTTGTCCTCAGCAAATCTAATTAAAGTTATACAAGTGCTGTCTTAGCAGTTTCTTTTTTTGGATGGGTCTTTCTTTTTTCTTTTTCTCCCTCTCCTCATCCTTCTCCTTTTACCCTCAGAAGTTATAATATGGTTTAATAGAGAGTCTGTCGTTAGGACGTCATAAGAAAAATCAAGACACATGGAAGGAAATTTAATGCGCAGTTCATGTTCAGAATGGAGGAATCTTTTCAAGATTCTAACAGCCATGCAACTCTTAGGGGTGGGTTAAATTACAATATCGCCAAAGTCGACGAGTAATGAATAGCCGTGTGTCATTTGATTGCTAGATCTACTCGGCTCTGCAACCGAAATAATCGAATCAGCTCTTTCGATTTCCACTTTTCAGCATGGCAACAATCATCTCAGTGGGCGACATCCACGTCGAGTGCTGATCAAATTCATCGACACTTCACACGCCAGTAAATTGTTTTTCACGCTGTACTGAATAATTCCTCTCTCATTTATGCTAATGTAGACGAATTCTTAAGCTCCCAGTGACCTTGCGGTGACCTACAACAAAAACGAGCGAGTCGCTCCAAATTAAGATTTATTGCGCATGCCTCGAGAAGAACCTCCCAGTTTTTTGTTTTTTTTTACTCTACGGCTAGGGAGAGGGCGAGGCGAACCTCCGGGAACAAGAGGGCTACACGATGGCCCCAACAATTTGTGCAGCGTTTTTATCAGTGCTTTAGTCGAGAAGATGTGACCTGGAGCAGAGAACAGCCAAAGATTCCACTGAGTTCTTTAGTAGTACAATAGTAATATCTCTATCATTGCTTATAATTACAGAAGGACAATGTCTCCACTACTAGGCGCCTTTCCTCATGTTCTTTCTTCTGCTTCCCTAAGAGCCAGCTCTTCGCCTGTGCTTTATGGCGTTGATCAAATGTTCAAAATATCTACAACTGTCCATAATATCATCTAATATCCCCAATACATGTATTTCACACTGCATGTTTGCTTTTGAAAATGACAAACAATTGCAATCGTCACTGACACATTCACGTGAAAACAACGTCTACTTTCTTAATCACAAGATACCCAGATTACGTTAACTTCCTTCCAAAAAGCCAAAGATTGTAGAGAATCTTCGACAATGCGAAAATAGAATCCGCCTCTTTCGCGTGCACGGTGAATAACATATGCATTACATCACTGAAGAATATATTATAATGTGCTTAAACACAACCACAAGGCTTCCCCGGAAATGAGACATGTGTTCGGGATCAGGGCGGAGACTTGTGTTTGTCCTGACAATGAAATGCGACCTTGCATATCAGTTACATTTCTACGCAATAATCACATAAAGGGATCAACTGGGCACTGCCGGGCAGCTATATGTAAACAATACACGCTCAGGTATTTAGTTAATGCTCCTTCCCAAACAAAAGAAAATAGGTGGAATAAACGTTTTTAATACGCCTTTGTTAGCCTCAAAGGAAGATCAGTATAAAATATAATGCAACGCACAGACTCAGCATGAAGGAAGATAGAATTTCCCAAAGCACCAAGTGCCGCTTGACATTTTCATAAGTTTCTCAGCTGTGAAAGACACGGTAAAAACGAATCCCTTTGTGTCTTGAGGTTCTCATGTGAGATATACGGCACCTTCGCCTCGACACCAGAACGCCATTTAACGGGCGAGTAGAGATACAGAAGTGGGCTTAATCGTGACAGTTGAAATTGTGGACAGCGCTCTGAAAGTTCCAAGATAGCATCGGAGTAAATACACCCGCCAGCCTAGTTTAACAAAGTCAGAGGATTCCATGGATCATACTTAAAATACTCCATTTGGACAGCCTGTGCTCAGTCTGCTTTCGAAGTCTGTAAAAGGTTTCCGAAATAAGTATAGAGCCAAACCAGGAATATAAAGGCGGTTTCCTAAGCAGAGTGCTTAACTTAAAGTTTAAGTTAAACGAACAGATGATAAGAGGGAGAAGGAAGGCGAAGAGGTAATGATGATATCTCAACGAAATGATGCCTAATGATCATGTGAGGATGTTCTGCACCGCCCTTGCAGTACATGTACCACAACTTGACGTGCAGTTGGTCTAGTTATCACTTCCACTTTCCACCCCTTACAAAATCAACAAACACACCCCTCTCCCAAAGACACAATGTAAATATGCACACACAAATCTGGGATGAACTCCGGGAGGAACGACATTTGTTGGTATCTTATAGAACAAACACTATAAAAGCTTTTGAGTATCCAAAACATGTCAAAGCTAACTTCCTCTAAGAAAATGGGTTAGTGGGCCACTTACAACGATGGGTTAATTAAGAACTAGTGTCGTTCCCTTGCTTCATCGCCATTACCTTTGCCCCTTGATTTTTTAAGTTTTACAGAGTAGACGAATTATCTTCAACCAACGGTTTTCAACTTTTAAAAAAGTTTTACAGAATAGACCAATCATCTTCAACCAAAGGTTTTCAACGTTTAAAGTATATAAGTTTCATCTTTGGTATTAAGTTCCAAAGGAAAATTGTTGTAAGGGAAATATGATCGTTTTAACAACAAGAATTTATAAAAATGAGGATGTCCGTTTGAGATCTTTCAGCTCTGAATTGCTGCCAGACATCGTGCCCATTACAGAAAGGAGCTTAAAGGCTTCATATGTGGAGACAACTTTTTGCACTACTTCAAGTTTCATTTCCCATCGAACAAAAGTTAAAACTTCCGCGCAAGCTCTTAACTTTGAAATGACAAGTACGCAAAAAACTGCGATTTCGTGAGTATGTTTGTGTCCGTGTGTGTGTGTGTGTGTGTGTGTGTGTATGTGTGTGTGTGTGTGTGTTTGTGTGCATGTGTGTGTGTGTGTGTGTGTGTGTATGTGTTTGTGTGTGTGTATCTGTATGTGTGAGTTTCGGTATAGGGAAAGAAGGATGGGGAAGGGTTGGAGACTTTTTACACATGTTAAAAACATGAGTTCAATAAGGAAGTGAAGAGCCCCAGTAGTAGTAACAGAATCACCCCATGGGGTCCAATCGGACGAGTTTGACGCCCGACTCGCGTGGAGATCCAGACTAATCGAGAACTCCGTCCATTGTTGCGGGGCGCCGGTGAGGGCCGCTAGTCAGTGTGTGGGAACCTCTTGAGGTCTTAGACCTACCCACGACCCCAGACAGTCCACGGACAGGCCGCTTGTGGCCTAGACAGTCTCTTTAGTCGGAACTGAAATAACGGTCGGGTTGATTCGATTTCTTCTTGTTTCCAATTGGTGGAAGACACGAATGAATAACTCTTGAACCGTTTCTGGGGATGAAGGGAAGGATGGAGGTATAATAGATGGACTGAAGGAGAGTCAAGTGGATGGATAGATTGACTGAAGGACACGGAACGAGAGATGGTGAAGACAGAAAAATGAAAGAATAAAAATTCCGACTTAATTCCCATGACCCCTTCGCGTTGGCTTGCTGGCAATTTCCGTTGGAGCAGAGAAAAGAGACGAAGAAAACGGGAAATGAGAAGAAAAAAAGTTTATGGTTAATGGTGGGAAAACAGAAATTTTAAAGAGTTACGCTATGCGGGGAAGAGCAACGTTTCGTAATACACTCTGTGCAAAGCAGACAAGACTCATTTCGAATAAAGACGACACAAAAAAGGAAGCAGGAGTTCTTCTGTTGAGCAATTAAAGACAAACAAGAAGTTCGTTTTCTTTTCTTCATGCAATAATCTTCAAACTCTATCCCCGCCACGAGCTCCAAATTGGGTTTATGATGTAAATGTTTAGACTTGCAGTTTCAAAACAAACGGTAGCGATGTCTGCGTTCAACCCAGTGCAGGTTTACGAGGAAAATCCCCAGAAGATATCGAATACTTTCGAAGCCATACTGGAAGCCCCCTTAGAAAATTGCTCAGACGCCGGATGTCAGGCTCTTAAGTGTCCGGACGAGGGAGAAGGCATTGTATTAGACAAGACATCTCGTAAAGGTAAAAACAAAACCTCCCATCCAGCGGCGCTTCCGGGCTGGCGACGCGCATGCCCAGTATTGCTGGGATCTTTCCAGATTATTTTGTTCTCTCTTAGCGAACGGGTAGAACGAGAATCCATTTGTGATTGTAACTGCTTGTTTGTGTGTGGGTAACTAAGTGTGTTACGGTGCGTGCTCACTAGCGCGTGTGTGTGTGTGTGTGTGTGTGTGTGTGTGTGTGTGTGTGTGTGTGTGTGTGTGTGCGTGTGTGCATGTGTGTGCATGTGTGTGTGTGTGTGTGTATGTGAGTGTGTTTCTGAGTGCACTTGCCAGTATATTATGTGTTTGCTAGTTTTTGTGCAATTCTAAATTAAAAGTCAAAATGCATGGTGTAAATAACACGTATTCCAAATCTTCTCAGTCACTGCTCTATGCCATATATACATACCGATTCCGGTAGCTTCAATTCCGATGGCTTCTGTAAAAATTTTGTTTGTTCTCGTATATTTTGTTCAGCTTTTCTGTGTTGTTCCACTGTTGTTTTTGGGTTGTGTCGCTTAGAGTAAACGAAATGAGTTCCACAAATAAATAATGATAATATAGTGAGAGAGTGAACACAACGTAATTTTCTTGGTTCTTTTTTTGCAACCAAGATCTCCTCCCTAGAAGATAGATCAATGCACAAGCAAGGACATCGTCGTGTCTCTAGTATTGGACGAAAAAGAAAGATAACTTTACTGTGAATATCACAATCCAAGTTTTCCACATTCTTTCCAATTTTAATCAAAAATGCAAATCCTTCTTCTAGAAAGCCAATTTACTCGCGTTGTTTTCAGCAAAGTCCGCTTGAATTTGTTGTAGGTTGTACGGGTTCAAACAAACGTGTTTTGAAATAGTGTATAGCGGAATAGTTGAGGTGGAAACAAAATAGAATATGATGCCAGATGTTTGAGCAAAAAATCGCTTCTCACATTAGAAGTGATAGCTCTCATCGTATTGACAGGGTGGTGTCAGTGGGTGAGAACTCTTCAGAAGACAATGGCCCAGGACGAGGAAGGAACGTTACGCCAATACGGATAATTTTTCCGGAAGAGAAAGGAAGTGCTCTTTGAGAAGAGGTTCCTGGTCGTTTACGTGGAGTGGCCATGTGGGCTACACGTCAGGAGAGTGAATTGCTCTGCACTAAACGTGAACACTATCTCGTGATATCTCTGTTCACGCGCCAGCTGAGGTTTGGAGAGTTCTGACTCTCAGAGATAATGGGAATTCAAAAGGAGAAGGCATCGTCTGTGAGTGTCACAATGTCCTCGCCGTAATTGACATAAGGCTACGATAGTGGGTGATAGTTAAGAGAATGTCAGGGAAACTGTTTAAGAGTACTAAAACGCATAAGTCTTTTGTACTGTACAAATGTGTCAGATCACTGCTTGCGCAGTACTTCATACCATTGTAATAATTATGACATGCCATTAGGCCAGAAAAGTTAAGTCAACTAACATAACTACATTATTGTTATTATTGTTCAATGTTTGGGAAGGTGGGAAGGTGAGCGTGAAAGACAGACTTAGAACGACCAATTTCTTGAAATGCTTATCGGGTCTATTACATAATGATAAGACTTAAAAGACTCAAACTTGATAACCAAGTTGGGATGTCTATTTTGTCGAATTTTGCATTACCGCAAAAAACAGGGAGAGCAGAGCAAAGTTATTATATTCAGCATCTACGACAGCGCCAACTCCCTATCAGTCTTATCTTCAAAAATAGCGAAATTGCTGGTGCCATAATATACAGTTATGACCAGTTCTTCAAGCAACGGGTGCACTTGGCGCCCCGAAGTTTTTCTTCCAGCGCCCGTCACATGGTAATGGTAATAGGTCTGAAAGTCAGAAACAGCTCTCACGCCTCGGCGCTCACAGACGATAGGAACCTCTTCAGCCTGACTAGGCTCGGGTGCTAACAAGCAGCCCGCCTAGTGCCTCCCTGGCGCCAGCTGGCTTTAGACGAGCCATTGTCCACTTGTGAAGTGCCGTAGCGAAGTCGGCAAACATGGCGGGCAGAGCAGCCCTACCGACGCCGGGTACGGTACCCGGCTGCTGGAGGTGCTGTTTGGACGTGCGCTTCGGAGCGACTCCAGAGAGAGAAAAAAGGGGGAAGGGAGGAGAAGGGAGGGTGGAGCTTGTCATAATCCGTGTGAAAGGGGGCTTGACAAAGTTCGAAACGATTGAAGAGATTGAATACCAGGTTCGGATCTAAAGAAGAACCCTTGAGTGTATTTGTTGACAGTATAGCTATCACCTCGGGCTAGGAACATTTCGTTCTTCTAAAACCCTACTTTTACGCTCTGATCTCAAGTGTAGTAATTTGAACGGCACTATTAGTGCGATGTTTTATTTATCAGCAGCTAAAGCTGGACGATATTTTACATTGCAGAAAGGACTGAATAAAAAGGAAACTTCTTAAAATCTCTTCGTCGTATACGGAGAAACGGGGAGGGGTAAGGCTTTCACAAGGAAAAAGAAGCAGCAATGTGTGTAATGTGGGGGTCTTTTTTTTGTAGTTGTTGCTGTTTTGTTGAGGGGGGGGGGAGGTTCGCTTGGTAGGGTGGGACGGGGAGAGCAGTTAATGGGGGATACATTTCTTCATCTTTATGTGTACATGTACAAAAAAAAAGTCAACGTCATCGTACAATGCAGTATCCACATCTTTTTAAGGAACGAAATACACAATGATTTCTAATGGATACTTGGGGGGGGGGGGGAGCTCTTGTTTGTTCAACGTGCAGAATGCTCGGTGGGTTCAGTTTGATTTGTTTCTATTAGTCTTTCGCCATTCTAGGAATAAGTGTTTTTTAATAGAAAGGTGGGGGAACACGAGAGAGAGAGATGGGGAGAGATAAGATAGAGAGATGGCGAGAGGGAAAGAAATGAGAGAGATAGAGCGAGAAAGAGAGAGCGAGTGAGTGAGAGAGAGACAAAGAGAGAGAGAGACAGAGAGACTGAGACAGAGACAGGGACAGAGACAAACAGACAGACAGACGGACAGAGAAATGAAGAGGAAGTCAATGGGTAAAATGTAAGAGGTGAGTGAGTGAACTATTCCGGGATGTCTTGTCTTTTTTTGTTCGTCGTTACACATGTACCTTTCATTTTTTAGGTTATTTTTTTCGTTTGTACTGACTAAAAGCTGACATCTTTGCTCTCATTTTTTTGCCTTGAGTTTTAAAAAAAACTGGCAACACTTTCTTTCGTTAGAAAATGGGAGAATTGTGCGTTTTCTACCCTTCCAGACACATGGGAAGTGCAAGGGAAGTAGAGCCAAAAAGCATTTCAGCCCAGAGTGGGATTACTCCTAGTGTATGGGGGATAAGCGGATTAGGATCTGCTCGTCAAGAGGTCTGGTAACGAGCCGCCATTGTGCTCCAGTGTTCACCTGCCCCCAACTTCTCACTCTCCCGGTACCTTTTTTCCTCCCTCAATGGAATCCAGCAAACACGCTTTTTACCCTCCTCGCATTCCTCAACTAGTCTTAGCCTATCCGGTTTAATTAGAGATACTGTTGCAACGGCGTGTCCACCGTTGACCTTTCAGCTTCTGTTCCGAGCCAACGCAGCTTCGATACTTTAACTGCGCTGCCGCTATCCATTGTTTCACCCGGTTAAGCATTCCGACTTCATGTCTGTAACGTGAACTATTGTGAACTATTGTGAACTTGTCTCCTGCCCAGCAGTTCAGTGTAGCCGCGTATCACTCACTCACTCTCACCCCTTGACCTGGGTTCATCTATGGGTCATGTGCTCACGGCGAATGAACTTCAGCCATAGGTAGCTTATGTTGGGGCTATTAATCGAAATCAATAACAATCCAATCTACTCTAGTCTTGTATAACGTTATGGGCTGGATCAGCTGTATTTAATGTTAATGAAATTATGTAAGACACCGTATCCAATTTCAGACTTTCGTGCCCCATTCCGGCCTTGAACTTACAAGTGTACAGTTTCAGATTATACGCTGCATTGTTACATGGATTCCTGCTGATTAAAATGAGATACCTCTTCAGCAATCAATACTGTTCATTTACGTTTCAGAATGCGCTAGATGGTGGACAAATAGGCCACTGGGCGTTTGAGAGAAAGATTGAAATAAAAAGATAAACAAGACGTGTAAATGTAATTTTGTAGACATGTACATTTTATGTCCCCGCTTCACACAATGACGGATAGTCTAGAAACAGAACTGTTTGCACTTCAGGTGCCTTTTTGTAAGAAGCTAGGGAATAAAGGAAAATTAGGAATTACAACAAAAAAAAAGAAAAGAAAAACACTTCCTTGTTCCTCTCCCTATTTAATTTTTTTTTTTAGGGGGGGGGGGGGGTCTTTTTTCACCTTTTCAGTTTATTTCTGTGTTAACTTGTTTTCTCATTAGGTAAATCAAATCCCACGCCAACACTTGTGTTTTCTAGAGGTACAAAAAATACAGCGTATAATGAAATGGTGGGACTGTAGAAAGTTTGAGTGAAGGATGGGGGTATCAGTCGCCGTCAGGATATCGTTCACGGCGCTTTGAAAATCTGAACGAGCCTCGCTATCAGCTCGACTGGAGGATAAAAAGAAGCAAGCACTCGATCAAATGTCTGATTTCAATTACCCATGAAGGATATCAGCTGAAGGGGGAAACGTTTCTTCATTTTGTCTACCCTTCTTCTGGTGGAAGCAAAGCTTTTTTTTTTCGTGGGTTTTTTTTCTTCTCTTTTGTTTTTGTTTTTGTCACTGGCGTAAGCCATTCACAATCGAAACCCCTTTAACCCTTTTTCTTAAATTATTAGGCTGGAAATGAAATGATAGATTGTGGAAGTAAGAGAAATGCCCCCCCCCCCCAAAAAAAAAACAAAAACACAACAACAACGGGCTGTTGTTTTTGCAGTACTGTCCCTACCCCTCCCCCCTCTGTTTACCACCACCACCACAGGCCCTCCTCAGCATTTCCTTTCAAATCCACTTTTCCAACTCCTCATCACCCCGCTCCCCTTTCCCTTTTCTACCCCTCTCCATCCTGGACCCTTCAGAGTCTATTTCTTCCAACCCCCCTTTCCCCAACACACCCTTCTAGTCAACCATCCTCCTACCATCCAGCTCAGAGAGACAAGCTCCTCACCTGACGCTGACGTACGTCTCACAGGTACAGAAAGCTATCGCCTTCAACAAGTCGTAAGTACATTATGACTGGGGTGTGAAGCAAGTGTCAGCAACCCCCGGGAGGCCAACACAAGCGCATGCTAATGACTGTCCAGCATGCCTGGGCGTGTTTGCGCCATCGGGAGCCCGCCTTATTGCAGGTACGCCGAGCAGCATGTGGACGCCTTCGGCCCACTAGATGGAGATAAGGGAAAGTATGGTTGAGTGGGGTATTATGCTTGAGTGTGTGTGAATATGGCGGTGTGGGCAGAAACGAAGGTTGAAGGGTTGTGGGGG
>NW_004797489.1:931554-933254 GCF_000002075.1 Aplysia californica | reverse complement strand
TATTATTATTATTATTATTATTATTACAATTTTCTCATCATCATTATTTCTTTTGTTTTAAATTCAAAAACGTTTAGAAACTACCCGAACTTCATTTCATGAATTTTGACCACAGCACGCCAGTATAATGATATGCAACAAGCCCCCACAATCCATTTTGTTTGAGGCATGCTGTACGAGCTTATATCGTCGTCTACGTGGCCCGAGAGTCCCCCGAGACCAGCCGAGACCGGCCGACCCCCGCCGTGCCATAATCTCAAACCTTCACCGGAAGGGGTACAAGCGCTAATAAGACGCAAGCGCAGACAGCACTTCCGATAACTCACTGGAAGCAATCCGGCCCTGGACGAGGCTCCGAGATAAGATGTCCGCCGAGATCAGCTGTAAACTTCTCTTTTCAAACAGATTATTGGACAAACGAACTCAGAAATAGACGTTAACTGGTGGAGTCTGGATCTAGAGGGGAGTGTTGACTTCAACAGAGCTGACTTACATTGTTGTCTCGGACATTTGTTGGTGGGCTTGCTGAGCGCTCGTCTTTGACGTGTCTGCAGACTAACAGCCACATTTCGCCAAAAAGGGTAATAGAGACCCCGTGAAAAAAAATGGAGAAAAAAAAATGAGCCTTTCTACCCGCAACCCGCAGATTTGTGGAGAACTGAATCTTCAATGTCTGTGTAGACTACTTGTTTAATAACTGTAACACTCTTAAGAATTGACTTTTCCTCGAATTTCCTACGTTTAGGTGAACTAAATGCAGTTGAAATAATTTAATTTCTCTAGGTATTAACGCTCTATCGCCGTGCGGTATTTTGCAAATAAAGCAAACTGTTGGGTTTTTTTTTAATGTGAACATATGATAAGTTAGTGTTTATACAAAGAAACTAGAATTTGCAAAGAACATAAGGGTGTTCAAAAAGTATCAAACCTTATATTTGATTTCCACTACTTGCTTGCTCGTGTGTAAGGTGTTCTTGTCATTTCATGACGCGTTGGCAATAGTTCTAAGTCAAGAACAAACAGAGAGCGGAGTATGTAAAAGATGTGTAAAACAAAAAGACAATTGAAACAAAGCAATAAATGCATGTAACAGGTGCTAACATAAGGCATTCGCATACAGCCACAGCACGAAAAGTGCTCTCTTAGAGGCCGAACTTACATAAAACCACACTCACGTCACGCACATTCGATGATCAATCGTCTGTGAACGGAGCTGTGTGCAAAAGAGAGGATTTGCTCCAGAATCTGTCAGGCTTTTCTTCGATACTCACTCGTATTATTTCCCTATTGCAACGGCCATAAGAAAAAGAGATAGGAAAAAAGAGAACTCTCGGAATCAATAGCAATCCTGGCATTAACCCGCTCCATCGTCCACGAGTCGCCCCTTGGCATTTATTGAGCGCTCAAGACACCTACGATTATTTCAGGGGCGTTAATTGCTATTCTATTGCTTTTCCAGAAGGTTTCCTCAGTCCTTCTCTGCATCATTTGTCCAAAATCAATTGATTTTTCTGTCCAATAACTTGGAAGTACGTGGTCGAAATAACAGGGCTCTGGTGGGTGGGTGCTAGGTTCATATATGTAGAGATTGAGAGAGAGAGAGAGAGAGAGAGAGAGAGAGAGAGAGAGAGAGAGAGAGGGAAAGAGAGAGGGTGAGAAAGAGACCGAGAAAGAAAAAATAGGGAAAAGAGAAGGGTACG
>NW_004797489.1:926026-927632 GCF_000002075.1 Aplysia californica | reverse complement strand
GAGAGAGAAAGAGAGAGAGAGAGAGAAAGAGAGAAAGGGTAATAAAGAAAGATTGAAAGAAGCCTAAAAAGAGGGAGAGTCGAAAACGGAAGGAGGGGTGTGAGCTCGTTCTTTTCTTTTTGTTGTTGTTCTTTTTTTATTATTTTTTTTAAAGGGAGGGTGGGGTTCCCCCTAAAGGGAAGGGGGGTATCCATTTTTTTTCCTCACAATTGCCTGTTTGTTCCACTTCATGGCAATGAAGCACAGGCCCTTGAATGGGTTTTGATGTAGCAAAGTGATTAGGCGGCTTCATGTGAAAAGAGAGACATTCTGGTAAGAGGCAAAGGCTGGAAAACTCATCACTTGCGTTACAGTTAAACTGAAAAAAAACGCATCGTAAAAACAAAAGAAGGAAGGCTAATCCCGCTTAAGCATACTACAATTGTTAGGTGAAAAAAACAGTAGAGGTGGGTCCAAAAAAAAAAAACGTTAACAAGAGAAAGAGAAAGAAGTGATGAGAATAGCTGCCAGCATGAAGTGCCCCGGAGCAGCAGACAACGAAATGCTCATAACTAGAGTACTCAAAAACCGACAGGAAAATAATACAGCCGAATGAATGGAAAACGCAATGAATAAAGGGTGAGAAACGAAACGAAATAAAAACGCCAGGAAAATAAGGAAAAGGAGAAATTCAAAAAGGCAAACAAACATTTGCCGTGTTTTTACCTTGGCCAGGTAACGGGGTTACAAAGCCGAGGCGCGTGGAGGAGCTGGAGGAATTTACTTTTGCTCACAAAAAGGTGAGATGAAAGCGTGCAATAAATCGCGGCAGCGGGTAAAGCCTGGTCTGTGGGGATGTGAGCCGTTTGAGGTTAAAGAAGGGTGACCATACCTTCTGGAGAGTCAGCAAAAAGCTGCCGGCTAAACCAACTGGGTGCTTGATAAACATAACAAATGCGTAAGTGGGATACTGTTAGCTGATCTGAGAGCGGGTATATTGATTCAGAGACTGTTCTCTTTGAGTTAAAAATAAAAGAGAATTTTACGGGAAAGTTGTGCGGCATTTGTGAAGGAAGCACGCACTTCTCAAGAATAGATGTCATTATTTCTAAGTTCTCCTTCGATCAGTCTCGGTATGCGATGAGTGAGTTTACAGGGGCTGAGATTACCAAATCACATTACATGGATTCTGTGAGACATCTGTAGTAGCAACTTTATTTTCTTAACGCACAACAACAACCAAAAAACCCCGTTCTGCTCCCAGGGATGCGCTCTCATTTCACGTAACGGGATGCTTCAGCGGCTTACTTTGGCGCCAACCCCCGAGGTGTAAAATCTTGAGGTGCAGATAATAATTCGGTTTGAAGTAAGATTCCGATAAAAAGGTTAGAGGGTTTGGTAGGGACTTGCTTTGCTTTCCTTTCTTTTTTTTTCTTGCTAAACGAGTGTGAGGATCAGAAAGTTTATATAGCTCCACTGTATCATATGCAAATAACATTATTATACAAGCACAATAATAAAATGTTTACCAACATAAAAGCTCTATGAGAGAAAGACGGGGTAAACAATCCTAAGCTCACCTTACAACTGCATTAATTCCCACGCCAATCGTGACACACACACACAC
>NW_004797489.1:924136-925383 GCF_000002075.1 Aplysia californica | reverse complement strand
TAGATAGATAGATAGATAGATAGATAGATAGATAGATAGATAGATAGATAGATAGATAGATAGATAGATAGATAGATAGAAGGATAGATAGATAGATAGATAGATAGATAGATAGATAGATAGATAGATAGATAGACGAAAACAGTTAAAAGACGTGAAATGATAAAGTTCAGTGTGTTGCTGAAAAAAGCGTTTCTAGTTTTTGTAGACGTACGAATAAGTAAGGAATGGGTATTCGGCATCACGCTTGCGACGAATTCGAAGTTCTTAAATGGACATTTAACAGCTATATTCATTGCTAATCGTGAGCAAAGTTAACAACATTCTTTTTACACAGAATGAGAAGCACCCATTCCTCCTACCACACCCTTGCGAACGAGCCTTCCCAAGCATCTTATTACTTTTGCTTTTGTTCAGAGATTCACGGGAATACAAATGATTATTTCGACTGTTTCCAAAGGCACGTGCTGGTTACCTTTTAAGAGAAGACGAAACGAAGCCCACAATATTATTATGATGAAACCTTTCTTTCTTGGAGTCTATCTATGGGGGCTCTGTTCACCCTTCGTAGATGGGGTTCCAAGTCGAGAAGCGTGGTGAGCAATTTGGAATCTACCCAAGACCCAACACAAAGATGAGTCGTATCTATATGTTATGACTGTAGGCGCTCATACCAACTTTGAGTGAACGTAACAGCTAGAGCGTGAGCCCAAAGGCGTGTGCGTTTCCTCTGTCTGGGTGAGAGTGGCTCTTGAGTGGACGTGCATGTCCGCAGGCAAATCACTCCCTTATTTCTCGGGAAGGCGCCCTCCTAAATGGAAACACCCGCTAATGCGTAACATGCTTTCCACGTGTCGATGGCCGAGCGCATTGGATTCCCGACGGCTGTTGTCTTATTATTGGTATCTACACTGCCTCATATCTCTGTCCCTATCACGTCTCTGTCCGTCTGTTTGCCTATATCTGTATGTCTGTCTGTCAGTCTTTCTGTGTGTCTGTCTGTTTGACTGTTTGCCAACATGTCTGTCCCTCTCACTATCTATCTGTAAACTTCATTGAATTTATATTCATTCATCCATTTATGTATGCATCCGTATTTTATGTATCCTTCTAACTTTTTCTCTATCTACTTATATCTCAATTTCCGTTTCTAACCTTATCTTGGGTAGATAGATAGATAGATAGATAGATAGATAGATAGATAGACAGAAGCCTAAAGGGAACATGACTCCCCCCCCCCCCCCCCT
>NW_004797489.1:922779-924036 GCF_000002075.1 Aplysia californica | reverse complement strand
CCGCCTTTTGTTTCTCAAAGTGTGTTTCGCTAACTACACCTCTGTTATGCCGACAATGTCTAGCGTTCTCGCCAAAGCTTCTCCAGGCCTCGAGGGTACCGAGGGCCAAACAGCACTTACGTGGTGGCAAGAAAGCAAATGTAATGCCTGGAACTGCACAGGGCAATACCTCACTGAGTGACGTCCTGTAAAAGTGATGGGGGTTCCCGGGTACAGAAGCTAGTGCCACAGAAGCTAGTGCCACAGAAGCTAGTACTAGTACCAAAGGGCTGCTGCTGTAAACTACCGTGTAGTATGTTCGTTCGATTAGTCGAGTCCGCATGTTTGCTTTGTTTTTGTAAGAGTTTTACAGCGCTCGCAGCTACGTAAGGTCATAATATCAGCGCACTCCTGTGAGTGTGCGTGTGTGTGTGTGTGTGTGTGTGTGTGTGTGTGTGTGTGTGTATGTATGTGTGTGTGTGTACTAAAATGGCTGAAATATTATACCTTAAACTGTCCAAGTTACTATCCCCTCTTTCTTCCTCACTGGTTCACCAACCCGTGGACAAATTTGACACTAATTTTTTCGGAAGGGATAAAGACGCAAAAATTCGATTCGATTTGTCCCCCAAAATCAAAACAAAAATAAAGTTCATATTGGATTATTTGACTGAGTCTCGTAAAACATAATGACATAAAGTAAGGGAAATCTTAAAAGAATTTTCGGGGCTTTTCTACAAAAATTGCACCAAAGAAAAAAAAATCATTTTTAAATTGAAAAACTTCGTTATTGTGAGCATCGCTATTTTTAAGACGTGACGTACCCGAGGGGGCACTATATATTTTTCAAGCTGTCAGGGAAAACGATGCATTTGTTTGTGAAAACGGAACAGCTCTGCAGTTCTGACATGCCGTAAAACGAATGGGCGTGATTGTTATAGACAGTTGTCGAGAATTTTAGGCGCACCACACCAGTCACCTCTTAGGCGGGGGTTTGGAGACGTAATCTGTTTCCTGTTCTATTTTTACAGTTTGTTCTGGCGCTGGGTTTTGTCTCGAGAAATTGACGAGACACTGGGAGCCAGAAGTGAACAGTCATGGAACCCCGAACGGGAAATAATGTCTTAAGTAAATAAGCCAGGTTAGAGCGGCGGGGACGCTGCCTGTAACGTCAAGACAAAAATCTTTGGTACATTGAGTCGTGAGAGAAGGTAAGGTTGTACCTGGTCTTGTTCACCTCAAGAAGGATAAGAGAGAGAGAGAGAGAGAGAGAGATAG
>NW_004797489.1:921250-922559 GCF_000002075.1 Aplysia californica | reverse complement strand
GAGAGAGAGAAGAGAGAGGGAGGGGGGAGAGAGAGAGAGAGGGAGAGAGAGAGAGAAAGAGAGAGAGAGAGAGAGAGAGAGAGAGAGAGAGAGATTTGGTCTATTCGTCAATATTGCTGAGTAAGCAACTCCCTTTGAAATTGTTTATTCATCAACCTATGCAAAATGTGAGCAAATCTGCGTGCGGATCGATGATAAATACATTTTCCTAGGTAGGCTTTTTCAGTTGTCATGTTTTTTTAAGCATGTAAGTAAGCTGTATTTTTTTTTCCCAACAGCATCTGGGTCGGTCGTGATGCGTGACCTCTGTTTTAGCTCAATAAATCAAATTTCCATAGATGACCCACCAACACTGACCTGAGAGAGGAACTTTCTCGACTTCCTGGTAGTGAATAAGTACTTTCGGGGATTAGTGGGGGTGGAGGGGGGGGGCGCATGCCCTTGGAATCTGCATTAATAAACATTAAGTAGCCTTTGTATAGCTCAAGTCCCTCTGCAGAGTCCTTCTATCCATCAAGCTCTTTGCGCTTAATAATCTATATCATTAGCCTAGCAGACCTTAATATACTACTTTTAGCATTCTGTGGGAATCTCAACTTCCAGTATTCACCATTATTGATGAATAAGCACAGACTCCGCAGCATGCGAACTTGGGGCACGGGCCTTTTCTCTGGGGACTTGGGATTACTTGTCCCATCTTGTTGTCTTCATATTCTTCTTTTCCCTGGGCTTGATTTCTGTGTTTGTTTTGGTTGGATCTCTACACGAAAACGAAGCTGTTCACCGGTCTCTGTAGGCACCAAGGTGAATATCTCGCAATGACAGAAACGCGGGCCAACGGTGCTAGAACACGGAACACAAACTAGCTGAACAAACGGGAGGATTAATAGAAAACAACTGAGGGGTTCACGGATCAAGTCATCACTAAGACAAATACCAAGTCTTCTCGGCCCACATTCCCTCTTGCACCTACATATCTCGTTATTAGGCTGTTGAAAATATGCGCAGGATTTACAGGAAAGGGAAGAGAAATGTTAGGGATGCTACAGAAAATGTAGAGGGAAAATCACAAAGGTTGAAAGTCAGAAATAGACTCCGATTCAGAAAATGGTCGTGGTTGGGGAATGTGTGTGTGTGGTGAAGGATGGATGGGAGGGGTGAAGTGCGATTGGAATGATTAGGGGAAAAAAAAGAAACTGAGAAGCTGTGTCTCGTTATACTTGCTGTTGGTGAGTGTGTTTGCCCGCGATTGTTGTGCATGCGCACACGCGCACACACACACACACACACACACACACACACACACACA
>NW_004797489.1:911283-919326 GCF_000002075.1 Aplysia californica | reverse complement strand
AAAAAGGTGGTTGGGGGGGGGAGGGGGAGGTGATGAGGAAACGGCCCATGAGTTAACGAGCTGTGAGGCCCCACGGACATCACTCAACAGAGCTGCCCGGCAGCCATGTTGGTTTTGAGGGATTAGCGCAGACGTGGGATTGCGATGAAGAAGCCCAGCAGGTTTGGGGGTTTTAGGGAAAGTGTAGAAAGAGCCGCGGTTGCGTCAGCGAACTTATTATTAGGTGTCGTTCAAAGCCCGTTGGACTCAGTTTGAGTTAGATTTAAAGGCAAGGGCTGGATTGCATTTTTAATGAAAATAGTTTCAAGACTTGGCGTCGGACGGTATAAACAAAAGTGCGTTTCCACAGTGTTTATGCGTCAGGGATGAATAAAGAGTATTATGTTATTTTATGGGTGCGAATTTTACGGTGTCTGGATTTGTTAGTTTTGTATAAATAGGGAGGTCAATGGTGTGTGCAGTACTAGACGGCAGCACAATGCACCTTTTAGATATTATTCTTTGAGCACAGTGTGATGCTAGCCATAAATATTCTCCCGCCTCCTATTTCCTCGCTTATAGGCGGATGAAAAGGGTTTTGTGCTTGTGAGATCGATTTGAATAGGCCGATTTTCATCAAACAAGAGCGTAAACGACATAACCAGCCTCGCAAGTAGATATAGCAATCATTTAGAATAGCTTTTCAAAACACCTCGCGGTTTTTTTTCCATAGTTTTAAGTGCCCTAACCCTCCCACTTCTTTTCCAGTCCACACCCCCAGGCGACCTTCATGGTTGAGCAGTTACCGTGAGATGAGGCCGTCGTAAGTATCCCTATTACGACATGATACATGTGACCACGTCAATATACCTCATTCACACCTAGCCACTGAAAGGTACGCCTGAAGGAAGGTCGTGGTCGTAAAAGTAGCAAACCAGAATCAGGTCAACACAAACGTTGTAGTAGCTACGTTTTTTATTGGCAGGGATTATCGAAATATGTACACTGGTATCTCCCGAAACGGCCACCCATTGTCAGTTTAAAAAAAAGATGTCTTAGATAGGTTTACGCCTTGTCCAGTGTCATTTTGAAACAAGAAAAACCGTAAGTGTGGAAGTTAGAAGTCTTCGTTTGCACATATCATTATCTTGGGCAAGTGGCCATTAAAGCATGTTCGGCGATTTGTAATATAATATTATAGACCTGCATTTTATTTATTTTTAAAGTTGTCTTTTACTATTGTGACCGGGGATCCTTAGTATGAAATAACCTCACAATGCTGAAAGGGGCGTCAAACTTGGACAATCTAATTTAATTTATTTTCGTTACTGAGAGCCTAGTCTTCCATTATTGTGTTTGCGGCACAGGGTCTTGCCTCTGAAATAACTTCAGATTTGAAAAGGCCGTTAAACCTATAAAGTTTCATTTTAAACCCCTATTGCGAGCTGTGTATCTGTTTAACAGGAAAATATACAGGACTTCCGGCAGGAACAAAACGACAGCGTACTACTGGGGGTATGCGGCGAAATTCAGCCAACTCGCATTTTTCTGTAATCCCTAAAAAATCGTTCTCGTAAGCATTTGTGCAAATACGAGACAGTCGTCTGGACAAACATGACCAGCACGGCCACATGAGGAGCGTGCTGGGCGGTTGACTCATCCCTCCCAGACCACTAGACAGGACAAAAGCCGCGCGACTGCTGTGTGCGTGCTCAACGAGCCTTTCGGGACCAATCCACACGAGCAGTGGTAACACCGAAAGACAGATACCGCGACCCATCCTAAGTCAAACACAGGCCCGCGGGTTATGACAGCGGGAATGTCTGGGTAAATTAGTGGTAGATAGCCAAGTGCCGGTGAGAGAAGATAAAGCATGTTCTGCGACTTGATACTTCCAGGTTTGAGCTAGAGTTTCCTCTTTACCTCCCCGAACGGCAATAAAATCAGAAGCGTCCACGATAAAGCAAAACCCCCTTGAGCAAGTGAGCAAAAGTGCAGGCCCGATAACATCGGTGATAATGCGGAAATATCAGCCAGCCGATTTGGGCTCCAAGGTCTCGTTGTCACGTCTGCACCGATAGCTTCGCCCATGGCGGCGCCAGCCTCAATGGCTATCAAACAGAAGTTAATGCCCTTGATAAAAGAAGAAAAAAAAACAGCGGTTTGAGATAAGCGATACCGAGAGACGAAACTATTTGTGACAAATCAATGACCAATCGCTGTCCATTGTTAAGAGACTAAAAAAGGGTATTGGCACAGCTCTTATAAAATGTGAACAACCACGCATTGAGCTGCTATACCAAACATTGATTTTTTTTTTCAAGTTGAATTATTCTTCAAGTGTAAGCTGTACGTAGAATGAAGAGAATTGTCAATAATCCCTTACTACTACTACTACTACTACTACTACTACTACTACTACTACTACTACTACTACAATGACGATGCCGTTGATGATGGTAATGATGACGGCCCAAGGAAACTATTCATTTCCAGTGCCTTGAACAAACCCTGTCTCACTTTAGAAAGTCAAGATTGCTGAACTGAGAGCAATAAAGCAGCGGTGTATATTTTACACCCGACGTGAAGGTATTCAAAGAAGTGAATTATTACGTTCTCCATAGACAAGTTTAATCTAGAGATTTGTCCCGATATTGCATTTCATGCCCATAGCTTTTGTTTTGCTCTTGAGATCCGAAAAAAAACAACCAACAATCTTTTGAAGACAAAAACAAAAATCTCTTCTAGCGGCCAGAGTCAAATTTCTTGTACTTCATTGCACTGTCATATTTTATTAAATTCTTTAAAAGTTGATTCACTTCCTTATACGTATCAATTTTCAAGAATCTCTCTCTCTCTCTCTCTCTCTCTCTCTCTCTCTCTCTCTCTCTCTCTCTCCCTCTCTCTCTCTCTCTCTCTCTCTCCCTCTATCTATCTATCTATCTATCTCTCTCTCTCTCTTTTTTTTTCTCTCTCTCAATTTTGATTAGAGTTTCACGGCACCTGAAACGCATGTACATAATTATATAAGCTTGTTCTAGGCAGTGGAAATCAAGAGTTCCCAGTTGCCCTTTGGCAACATTTCTAATGTTCAACATGTACTTGAAATCACCCAATCACAAATATACAAGAAGACCAGTCGCCTAAAGTTGTTCCCGCTAAAGACGAGTCGAAGTAATGTCCAACCTATACACAAGACAGATAAAAAAGATGAATATAGAAATGGCGTGTCAACATGCCAGTCTTGCCACTGACGAGATGGTGAGGAATATGCCAATAGCTCTATCTCCCTGATCCAAAACAGACACGCCCTGGAAAAAAAACGTGGCCGTATGCACAACAACGGTCTCACATTGAACACCTCTGTAATAAATATGCTTGTGCGTTGTTTATGCATAGATCTACGCATGAGTCTGAACATGTGGCTATATGCATGTGCTGACACATCTACTCGTATGTTCCACACGCTTCAGAATAACAACGAGCCATAAACAATAAACACGCGTGTTAAGTTTTGTGTACTCACCTTCTGTGCCTTGCACATGGCCGGCAGTGGCTGCACCTCGTGGGTCATATGACGCCCGTCCCCTGCGCATGTGCAGCACACCGGAAGCCTGCAGGACAGACAGAACATAGCCAGGGTCTCCGTGGGGTGTTCCGGACATTTGTGCTCTTTGCTGTTCTTCCGCTTGTACTTGAGGATGATGTCCCCTTGCGTGGGGTCCACAAGGTTGTGTTTGGCGTAGGCGCCCTCCATTGGGTGACACTGGTCGCGGCAAATGTCACAGAAGAAGACTTCACACTGCTCACACATGGCAGTGGCCGTGCGGTGGTCGGCGAGACAGCGCTCACACTTGATCTCCACCTGCCGACGGGCAAAGAGAGACAATTTAGTTCTAGTCGAACTAGCATCGCAATTAGGTCATATTATAAGTGCTGTAAATTGGAAGTGTTACTGGAAAGTAAAAAAAAACACAACAAAAGAAAAAAAATGGAGAGATAAAGACATAGAGTGGGGATATATGTGACCTGTGAGTTTGATAGCATATTTTTGAGATTATTCTTGTTGATGGGGTTGATGGTGGTGGGTGTGGAAAGGAGGAGGGGGGGGGGCAGGGCAGAGAGAGGGGGTGAAATGTGTCTTCGTTCTCTAAACACTATCTGTTCAACAGCAAAGTACAAAACACTCAGACACAATGAGTTGAACCTGAAACGCTTTCCCCATTCACCCACTTCTTCCGCTGTTCATGATACCATTCTTCTACCCTTTTTACACTCGCAGAGTCGGCTCAATAATTCTCCCTATTGACCTTATCCCACAATTATAATCCCCTACAGCCGCGCTTACGCTTTCTTAGACCACCTCCAGCAGCTATAGGCAATTACCAACTTTGCCCGTGAACATGAAAAGTTCATTTCTTCAAGAAGCCTTGCCTTCATCTATGGGCCAATAACGTCATCCACTCACTCGTGTAGCCCTTTCTTTTACAGAATATTAAACTGCGAACACTTTTTTCTTCCGTTACATCGGCACGAAAGTTGTTTTCCCTCTCTTTCGAAGGTGCGTCTTTCTTTCTTTCTCTCTTTCTTTCTCTCCTTTTTTCTTTCTCTCTTTCTTTCTCTCCTTTTTTCTTTCTCTTTCTTTCTTTCTCTTTCTTTCTTTCTTTCTTTCTCTTTCTTTCTTTCTCTTTCTTTCTTTCTCTCTTTCTTTCTTTCTTTCTTTCTTCTCGTTCTATTATCCTTGCTGTTCGGTTTGTCCTATAAACCACACACAGCATCGTTCGATCGCAGCGGACAGACGAACTCTCATGATATGATTCGAAGTGGCCTTTCGTGATGAGTCTGCGAGAGCGCACAAGGGGAAAAGACAACTTGATTTCAAGTCAATTGCTGTTTTTTTTTTAGCCCCTATGATGTTGGACACGCTTTAGACATGCATCCGCAGTCAGGATTAGAGTCGGAATAATCGATAGCATTTCCCTGGTCCCAATGACCCGAATAATATGTTGCTGAGGACGATGTCGGAGAAATTCAAATGTTGACCTAGAATCCTTGATGAATCCCATCCCACCAATGTCGAATGACGCCTAATCGGTCCCATATTACAATTGAGCTTGATTGATGGGTTTGATGTTCTTTGATCACAGGAATTAATCAATGTCTCAACAGTTCCCTTATTTGTAATGCTTTCTCTGCACACGCTTTTGTTCTGCATCCTTCATGAGACGGCAAATTCTGTTTGCAACCTGCACAGCTATTTATTGCTGTAGGGAAAGCGCTGAAGTAAAGTCAAAAGATTCTATCAGCTAGGCAATTCCATTCAGTACAGTAACTTCAAGCTCCCGATCAAAGCATTCTGAATAACAAAATGGAAATTTGATTGCTTCCGTGGGTAGGGAAAGCGGGAGGTGGTGAAATTTGGTGAGGTCAGGAAGGCTGGAAAAGGGGATGGGGGAAGGGCGGGAGGCTTTGGTAGGAATCTTTCAAAATTTATGACCGGGCAGTTATTTTGGCATTACTAAAACTGCGTTATTCTTTTTTTAAACTGCATACATTGCAATGTTGATGCCCTTTAGCTTTGTCAGTTCATAAAACCGCAAACAGACCATGACGACTCGGATGTGTAGGCAGTGCGCAGCTTCGACCTTTCCATAACACATTGTTCTAATTATCGTTCTTTCATGCCACAAAAAATCCTGTTAATGAGGGCGTGCTCCATAACGTCAATCGCCAATGAAAGTAAAACAAACAATGAAAAACTACCCTCATAATTTCGTTCTATGTTGCCTGCCTCAGTAGCGCCGTTGGGAACAGTGGGCGTATAAACGGCACCTGCACGTACGAGTAAGGCCATTAGTAAGGCTGGGCAATGAGTCGCTTTAGCAATATCCGGATAATATATTAGTGCCCTTCTTCAGCGATTTAATGTGTTACGAATCGCTTCGGAAAATAGGTAAGAACCATTTCAACAAATGGGTGCACCCACTTCGGCAAACGGGTCATGAAAGAGAGTTTAAGAGTCTGAATTCGGATAATGTTTCACTAAAAATTATCCGGTTATCCGGATTTTGCCCACCACTAGCCATTAGGACTGTTCATAACGGGGTTTGCGATTTGATTTTTTCTTTTTTTTCTTCTTTGGGGGGGGAGGGGAGGGGAGGACATGCGGAAGTGTCACCAATAAGAAGGGGAAATCCAAAAAGGACATTTGAAACCGAAGGTTTTCATCCACTACTTACACAACCAACACACTTAATAATAGGTTTGAGAATGTTTCACAAGCTTTGAAAAAAGAAATATGTGACTATAATACACCAGCTTACACGTTTTATTTTTGGCTGGCTTCAGTTACAGTGCTGTTAGTTTCACTAATGCTAGTTTTCTTTTCCCGTAAAAATGGGGGAAAATAACGAACAAGTAAAAGACCACTCTAGTTTACGTTGGTTTGGGGATTCATTCACAACGGTATAATCGAGGCATACTAAATGAAGTTCACAGGTTATGTCATTTTAATATAAATTAAATATAGGTTAGTGTTTTACACCCCCGTCGACAGAATTTATATCACCTTTGGGGTTTGCTTGACTCTGGTTATCAGAGTAAATCTGAGCTGAAACGGATACAATACCGAGATACTCCACAAAAACCCGGGTCTTCTGTGTGCGACGGCAAGCGTCAAACTGCTACACCACAACCACCAGTCTACGTAAGTGTGACATTAATAATAATAATAATAATAGATAGCATTTGTATAGCGCATATCGCCGCTCAACAGCAGGCTCTATGCGCTGTACACTATATTATTACCCCAACAGACCATAGAACATTCCGAAACATTCTCAGCTTCCCGGGAAACATACAGTGCAAGCAGCCGATTAAGCGCTCAAACACTAACAAACTGACAAGATCTTTCGCTGTCTATAGCCGGGTACCCATTCCCACCTGGGTGAAGTGAGGAACATTCGTGTAAAGTGCCTTTCCCAAGGACACAACGTCGGGCCCCTGACGGGATTCGAACCCACGACCTTACGGTTGCGAGTCCGAGAGCCTAACCACTAGGCCACCAACGCCACATTAGGCACAATACATGTATTTATATAATTATACTAATTAGTACAGTGTTGCAAAATATGGCATTGATGGCCAATATAGGGCACCGCCCTGTATACCAGTCGGTAAAAACGAATTGTATGGCACCGTATGAGATACCCCTGCCTTTGCGACTGAGCCGGGAAGGAAACTGCCTTTTTTTTTTTTTAAAGTTCGACACCATATGGCTCAATCTTCTACATGGAAGCCGACAGTGGGCGACGATTGGAGTGCTTTTCTGGCGAACAGAGAAAAAAAAATCGAAGTGTTTAAGACATCGAGACATTTCGCTCACCGAATCCAGAATAAAAAGCACATTTTTCCTGCCTGCTTCGTGTAGCCGGATTTGTTTTTTGTTTTTTTTACTTTATCGATTTTAGGTGGCAATTGGTCGTCTAGCTTTTTACTGTTCCGTTACCAAGCTGCCATGTTTTGCAGTAAGGGAGACTTGAAAATTTCCTTCCCCCACCTACCCAGACCGTGTCCAAAATTTCAAATCCCGTCCTTGATCCTATAAACCCATACCCCCCCCCCCCCCTTCCTGCACTATCCAACCGTCATCTGGTAAGTTTAATAATTCAGTCTAAAGTATTGTGCTTGTTCAAAACGAAAAAGAAAAAGGGGTGGGGAGTGGAGGAGAGGGATTGCAACAAACTTCTAAAAACGAAAATTTATACAAACTAAAACAAAATAGTCCAATGTTTTTCGAGAAACAGTGAAGTCTTTTAAGCACTTCCGATTGTTCGGTCGCTCCACCGTGTTGTGTCTGTTCTAAAGAACTCATAAACACAAAAGGGAATGGTATAGTAAGATCGACACAGTCAGTTTCATTCATTCTGAGGGTTGATGATTATCGTAGGTTGTGGCTTTGTGTCAAAACGTGACCTTTAGTACCCAGTTAATTGGGACAACACAAAGACCTAGTCGGAGACGATCTGAGCGACATCTGGGTCACTCACCCTCCCCCCCCCCTCT
>NW_004797489.1:908918-910694 GCF_000002075.1 Aplysia californica | reverse complement strand
GTCTCTCTCTCTCTCTCTCTCTCTCTCTCTCTCTCTCTCTCTCCTTTTCTCTGTGCGTGTATGTGCGTATGCGTGTGTATGTATGCATGCAATCCCTCCCCCCTTCCTTCTAATAAAATCTGAGACAGTCTCAAAATAAGAAGAGAACGGAAATCACGGAAAAATCTGAACAGAAAACACAGACACTGAAACTTTCCATTGAGACAGACATCACTGCGTCCGCAAAGATATGCCTTCATTTTTGTTTCACCGTTCGTGACATGATTCCAAAGTTTATTGTTAATGAAAGTTCTGAATATCAAAAAGTCGGAGACAGGCTGCATTTATGCTCTGTTTTGCTTCGGGAACGACAAAAGCATAGCTTGTAAGTTGAATGATCTAGAGAACAGCCGGAGGTGGGGGAGGGGGCTGGGTCTTCACAAATGAACCTGTTGGATAATAGAATGCAAGTAATCTGGCGTTCCTCCTGAACAAAGATCCCAACCTCTCAGAAAACATTCGAAACATGGCAAATAAACCATTCGTTCGCATACTCGCTTCTCACACCTCTCAAAGCGAGCTTTCTCCGAAGCGACCAGGCAAAATCTTAATCCACACCAATTACTTCTACACCGTCCCCACCAACAGTCCAGCCTAATGACTCTAATTTGTTCTTTTCGTAAACATGGAATTTCGACGTTGCCTCCAAGTTTTGAATATTTCCGCCAGTCACGTGCATTCAAACTTTTCGTTCCTTGTTCGCCTCACGCGTAATTCTAGACAACCTCGGAAACATTCCGAAACGTTCACCCCGAGGCACGTGCATTAACGTAACAACCTTGGAATGGTGCCATTGCCAAACACTTCCATCGATTCTGTCGTGGTTCCAAACCAAAGGTAAAACAGCAGGGGACGTGTTTGTAAATCACGAGTAAATTGCTCTAAAACTACAAGCACTTAGCGCACCGTAGTTACAATCAAGTAGTTTTGACGACACTGGGGTGATTGGGTCTTGCTTTTTTGGTCTGTGTATAATGCGTGACTTATATTTACGAGACCATTATGGGACTGAAACTTTTTGTGGAGCATTTTAACAGATTAGAAGCTTGGAGACAGACCACCCAAGACCATTACTGCCGCTTACTTTTTAAGAAAAAAATGAACCCATAGTTGAAACTATTAAAGTTATTATAGTAGTCAGCAATTTGCTCACGAAAAAAAAAGTGGTTTCAATTTCATCCAGTTCGGATTTTCGGAAAACATCGATTTGACTGGAGAAAACTTGGCCAGGTCTGTTTCTATGTTTTCTTCAGCGTGAGTACTTTAGTTTCTAATTCTGAAGAACTCGCAACGGGGTCAGTGGGGAATTATGTGTGTGTGTGTGTGTGTGTGTGTGTGTGTGTGTGTGTGTGTGTGTGTGTGTGTGTGTGTGTGTTATTTATCTCTTTAAGTGTGTCTCTGTTTTGACCACTGTTTCTGGTTCCCATCCCCTGAGACGCGACAGCCACGGCTAAACGCTGACAAAACAAGTCCCAAGTCACCTCTCCGCGCCTCGCACCCCGACGTATGCCACTGGACAGTGACATAATCACCCCGCAAGGAAGAGATTTCGCCAGCTCAACATAAACCCCTGAGCTTTGCAGTACGAAACTTGAGAGGATGAAGTCATCTGCTTTGGTCGAGTTTCCTCCTACTCTCCATCGTTCTGTTTGTCTTTCTGTCTCTGTTTCTGTCTCTATGTCTCTCTCTGTCTCTGTCTGTCTGTCTGTCTGTCTGTCTGTCTGTCTGTCTGTCTGT
>NW_004797489.1:904224-905935 GCF_000002075.1 Aplysia californica | reverse complement strand
GATTGTGTGTGTGTGTGTATGTGTGTGTGTGTGTGTATGTGTGTGTCTGTGTGTTTGTGTGCGTTTCTCCCTCAACTATCGTCTGCGCGTTCTGGCGGAAGCTCATAATATAATATGATACTAAAGAGTACAATATTGGTAATTTCGTTTTCATCTTTTTTGTTAACTTTTTTTTCCATCAGAAAATAAAAAGTAATCGGTATTTATTGTAGGTTTTTGTAACTCACCTTCTTACTCTGGTTCTGGTATTTGTTGACAATGGCTTCCAGCACGCGATTGGTGGGCAAAGAGAGGGCGCCATTCTCGTCCAGAAAGACAAGCCTCTCGCAGACACTACACTTGATCCCGTAGCTACAGCTCTGCAGGCTCTGCAGGAAGATGTTGGCCACACTCGGAGTACCCACGTAGCTGCTGGGGCGGCTGTTGCATACAACTCCGCTGTCCGTCTCGCTCACGATGCTCAGCTTGTCGATGTCGGGGAAGTCCAGCAGGGACGTGTGGTCACTGATGACCGTCCCGCTGTCCGACTCAGAGCAAGCCGACGACATGGATTGAGGAAGCAGATTCTGAGCCGGTTCCTGGGAGCTGAGCGCGCAGGCCACGCACAGAGAGTGTGAGCACGGCATCAGAACGGGTTTGGTGAAGAACCGACAGCACACGGGGCAACGGAGTTCGTCTTCCATTTTTGAAGCGATAGGGAGATTTAATGAGAAATAGAGAGAATTATGTTCAGACAAAAATGCATGAAATAACCAAACCTTTCTCAGTTAGACAGCCAATCTCTCAATGTTGTCCAACTACATCCATTATGAAAGATATGGATGTGTGTCGGTTCGGAACTGAAAATAATCCTGGAACATGAACCTTATCAGAAGACACATTCACACATTCAAAGAAAAGTTTTCATGGGATCAAACCAAATCCAGCGTTAGAAATGTTACTCCAGATTCGCCCTGCAGTCTGTACGCGAAATATCCAATAATCCACAACGAGCGAATAATAAAAGAGCAATCACGAACAGTCGCGGTGCACTTTCAAAGACCACCACACGTTAGTTAGCATCCAGATATCAGCGAATCACAGAGCACTAATTGCTTCAGTTTGGTCCAAAGTGCAGTATCCAAATGTCCCGTTCTGTCGTGAAGGGTTGCGTCCGTGGTTTAAAACAAAGGAAAAGGTCTAAGGACACACAGTTTTATTGTCGCAGTCAGTGACAAGCCGCTGAGACGACATAATAAAAATAGAATGATGTTGTTTAAGATGTGCGTGTGTTTGTAAAATACAGCAACTTATTCAAACTATAAGTTAGGAAATAAGCTTTGTTACTAAACTTGATGGCTCATTAAGCCAGGTGTGAAAAAAGATGGCTGTCTCGGATAAGATTTCCCCTCTATATATGCAAATTTGTATTTTCAAAGCGATGGACAGACACCTATTAAAGGGATACCAACTTCATTTCTTTTTATGGCCCGGCAGGTTTGAGTTAAGACACGAGTTGAAAAGGTTTAAACGACCGGAAGATCGTTGGCTAGACTGGGGCAAGGACAAGAAATGGCTGAAACGGAGGAGAAACTTCTTTGAGAATGTTTTTTATTATACTTTTGTAATTTTTGGGGTTTTTTGTTTTTGTTTTTGTTTTGTGTTTGTTTGTTTGCTTGTTGTTGCTGTTGTTTGTTGGGTTGTTGTTGTTTTTTTTTTGGGGGGGGGTATT
>NW_004797489.1:901692-903953 GCF_000002075.1 Aplysia californica | reverse complement strand
AGAAGTCGAAGACATACTGTTTCGATCGAAAAATCTTATTGCGCAATTTATGAAGTTAACAAACAAGAAAACAAACAAGGGGATAAGCAGAAAGTCGGCACTAGTTAGATCTAGTTAATTTTCTTCTTTTTCTATTTTTTTTAACCCTGAAAGGCTACAACAATTTATCATAATCATTATTGTTTGTATCATTCTGCTTCATTACTGTTGTTATTATCATTAATATTCTTCATAGTAATTGAAAATAGTAGTAATATTATAATTGGAATTACTATTTTTGTTTTAATTTTACTACCACCAATGCCATCAACATCAACATAATATGTTGTTATCGTTAGTGTTGTTACCATTATTATTACTAGATCTATACGGCTATTGTTTTTATTATCATTATAATTATTATTATTATTATTATTATCATTAAGTAAATATATGCACTTTTAATCCGGTGTAGTAATCCAAATCCGAGGGTGAAAATCCGCAATATATCCGTTAGTCCAAAATGCAAAGCTCCACACCGCCTCTCACAACGCTGTCGTTGACTGAGACTGAGACTGATCGCTGAACGCGCGCCACACCAGTTCCCGAACTTGGCCCCCCTCTCTCCCTCACTCGGCATCGGCTGACTCGTCCGAATCTGGCGAGGTTCGCGGTCATTCAGCGCTGGCTCAACAACGACAGACGGGCGAAGGCAGTGGGATGCGAAGCGAGACGGGCTCGAGAACGAACGAACGAACGAAAGAACGAACTAGTACTAGGAAGAGAAACGAACGAACGTCAGTCGAGTGAACCAAGCAGCCAGCAGGGCGAGACAGTTAAAGGGAAGCAAGCGAGAATAGTATTGTACAGTACTGTGCTGCACTGGAGAACAGCAAGCGGCCTTGATGAGGTTTTTATTCTTCGTGGAGGTTGGCTTGGAAGGGTGAAGGGAGTGAACAATACGTCTTGTGAACAGTCGCTTCGAGTAGCGCGAACGCCCCCGTAAGAACCGAAGGTGAAGAGTGAAAGTGTTATTTTGTTGAAAACACATTTCTGCGAGATAGTACGTTTTCACGCTGGATCTAGGAATAATCTGTTCGTCTCCGTGCCTGCACTTTCCTCACTTCCCATACCCCCATCCCAGTCTCATGCGTGGCAAAGTCAGTGAGAGGGGAACAAAGGGTGAAAAGGTGTGACTGGGGGGCGTGGCTAGGTGACTGTTTGCAAACAGTTGCACGTGACTTTTGCCACGTGCTTCAGGTCGAGAGGTACGCAATCGTAAACACTGGGACATGGGATTTCAGTCATATTTCACACATTGCAGAGAGGGGGCAAACACTCAAAGCTAAGTTTAGATTCCCATGTCCGGGTGAATCCCCACTCCCACCTCACCCCCACCCTACCCCATCCTAACCTTCAACCCATCCCCACCCAATATTTTTCATCTCATTCGAAAAATGAATAATGTTTTTATAAGCCTGTATGCAAAGTGTTCTTCGAAAGACCCTAGTTCGATACATCTGACGCAAGGCATCTCGTACTTTGTGATGTTTTATTATTAGTATTAGTATGGCTTAGTCTTGCCTGAGACTTTTATAATAATAATAATAATGGATTGCATTTATATAGCGCATATCCACTTATGCAATGCTCTATGCGCTTAACATGATACATATTATAGATTTACAAACCAATTTTAAAGGCACATAGTATTACATACGCGTGCACTCACATATTCACGCACGCACCACACACACACATACACACATACGTACATACGCACATACAAACTCACGACGATCTACAGCTTGGATGGATTCTGTCCAATCGAAATAATATGATGAAAATAGAAATTATGGTATTAAAAAATGAAATTTTCAAAAATAAAATTTAATTGTCATTCTAATCATGTACATGTATATGATGCCCACTGAACGTTAAAAGTATAATTTAAAATGAAATAGCTCCAATATAGTTTAACCAGTACAATGATAGACCTACAACCCCACCCAACTGCTGTTCACCCCTTTTACAGAAAAGTGAAAGGTTACAAGTTACAGAGTACCCGCCTCGTAAAATGTTTATTTAGTCGACTGCAAAGAGGTAAAAAACCCACACAAAAAAAACACACTTTAAATTACGCAGAGTGATCTTGATGTCAGGTTGATGAACGACTCTAAACAAACACTGCTATAACTTTTTTTAAAACCAATAATGCTAACGTCTTCATTTGTAAATAATATTTCTCTCTCTCTCTCTCTCTCTCTCTCTCTCTCTCTCTC
>NW_004797489.1:899566-900520 GCF_000002075.1 Aplysia californica | reverse complement strand
CCCCCTCTCTCTCTCTCTCTCTCTCTCGGCCATCGGGGATGTGGTGCGATGATGGCGTCAATACCATCGGACCAACAATATAGGAGCAGATGGTCGAAACGTTGGCCATGACTTATTCAGGATTTGACGTAATCATTCCTGGGGTTCGTGACGTGTCGTGGACATGAGGGACGGTATCCTTACGCAAACAGGGATGGACAGAAGACTCATGAGCAACAGTGGACTGTCCGCGCCATCATAGACAATTACGTCCAGTTACAATTCTTGTATTGATCTTGTTATAATATGTGATGCATCCGAGCAAAGGAATGAATGACGAACCATGATCTTTGATGTCTGTCGGAAGTCCGCCCCCCTCCCCTCCTCCTTAATGGCCTAAAGTGTGTCCATGGGGGCCTAATCATTTTTTACAACCGAATTAAAAAACATTATGTGGTCGCTTTTAAGCACAAGGAGGCTATCCCCCAAAAATGCTGTTTTGAGAAAATCGAAGGTTAAGTTTTTGGATCCTTATTCAGTTTCTTCAAAAGACAAGGAGAGTTTTCTCTATAACCTAACAAATATACACACCAATGAAAACAAACCTCTCCTATAGGTAGGGCAATGCCCACTTTTGGTGTAGGTCAAGATTTCTGAAAACCCCCGAAATCTGGGTTAGCCCGCTTGTACTTAAAAGCGACCATGTTTCGTGGTTCGATTAGCGTATTATTTAAAAAAAAAAAGAATTTAGAAGTGGGAGGGTTATTATTACAATGCTGTTGTTATTGTAGTTATTTTTATTGTAGTTGTTGTTGTAGTTGTTGCTGTTGCTGTTGCTGTTGTTGTTGTTGCCTTAAATTAAAAAAGGATAGTTATTGTTGTTTTTACTTTTGTTGTTGTTAATAGTGTCAGCATTTATATTTGTTGGTCGATACTACTGATTTGGCACGAGTGGAATCCAATTTTTGTATGATT
>NW_004797489.1:892966-895296 GCF_000002075.1 Aplysia californica | reverse complement strand
CTGGGTTTTGGGGTACTGAGCTAAGTTTCAAAGCGTACTGCAAAGAGAGTTTTTTCCTTCTAAGTTCTAAAGATGATTCATGCGCTTCTGCCTGTAAAGTTTCTACAGGTGAAGTAGGGAAAGCGCCTAGGGCAAGGCGAAGACCTTGGTTCTGAACAGGGTCTAAAATTTTAAGGTAGGACTTTCTGACTGATCCGTAAACAGGACTGGCATAGTCTAGCCTAGAGCGGACAAGGGAACGGTAAAGTTGAAGAAGTATTTCAGTATCTCCTCCACATTCAGGATTGGATAATACTTTTGATCTTTAACGTGCAAAACTTTCACACGGGACCTCCGAGATTTGGCGCCCTTGTCCGAGAAGGCTAGGTGTAGATCTTTCCTACCAGAAAAACAGGGGTGTGGCTGAAAGACAGCAGTAAGAAGGAGACAAGGAGTAGCAGTAGAAAGGCTGCAGAAGGAGTCAGGAGCCCAGAGGAGGGGGCAAAGGAGCTGAGGGGATGGGAGCAGAAAGTAGAAACGAAAGCAGACGACAGAACATTTCTAGAGAGCAGGAAAGGAGGTAAAAGGAGACAATTTTAGAGAAGAAAATGTTTCGGTCGCTACCCGGATTCGAACCCGGGACTCGCTACCTTTGAATGAGAAGCGAACACACTGCATTAACCTCTAGGCCACGAGAGCCCCCAGGAAGATGGATAGATAGATAGATAGATAGATAGATAGATAGATAGATAGATAGATAGATAGATAGATATTATACTCTTTTTCCTTATGTACGTCATCACGACTGTTTGTTTCACTCTTTTTGATTTAGTGTCATGGAAAAAGATCTAATCTCCATTTTATCTGTTTATATATTTATCTATACTCAACCTGCCACACGTTCCATGAGGTACAATACATCTTTTCTATATCTTCCCTTATCTTTTCTGTCGTGTAATCTAGGTCAAACACAATGCACGCGCCGTCGAGGATGTGAAGAAATAAGGTCAGGGGAAGAAACAACAATAGCAAAGAACAAAAAGACCCAGGACCCCTTAGCCCCGCTAAGAACGAGACAGGCGCCTGTACTCCTAGGGTACCCGGGGTATATTCGAAGCCCCCCAAGCATTCCAATCAAGCCGAGCAGTTCAAGACGCGATTCCTTCAAGACTTTCAGCCCGTGGCTACATAGTAACCAACGTTCTAGGTCTTTCATAGTTTGTAGGCCATCTTCTAAGCCTGGGAACCGACAGAGTATAATGTGATGGATCTGAAACAACAATGGAGTAAGGATGATGAAATGTATGGTCCTCCTTTTGTAGCGATAGAAGGCACAAACGATGGGATCTACAGCTCTTGTGTAACTTGAATAGTGAGTTGCTGAAAGCAAAAGGAATGAAGAATGAAAGGATCGTCGCAGTGCTGGCTTGAGGTTACGTTTGACGGAATATTTGTACTTTGAGTCTGACGTCCTTTTATGACGTCAGTTTGTTATGCATAGATCTGCCCCTGCTTTTCTTTCTTTTCTTTCTTTCTTCTCTTTCTTTCTTCTATTACTCTCTGTTCCTTCTGTTCAGTTCTTACTTACGTTATCATTATTTAAGTCTTTGTTGTTGTTTTTTTAAGAGGGTGACTGACAGTTAACTTACTTGACCACCGGACTGGTTAGAGTGAGATTGAGACTTCAGGGATTCCAGGCTTGACTCGACATTGTGTCCATGGGAAATGCACTTTAGATCTACACACATTTTCTTATTCAATGTCTCGCACACTTTTGATACTTAAAAAAATAGAACTGGTTGGTATACTCACTGAATGGGGTGGCGATTTTTTAAATGTATTTATTTTTTTCCTTTCAGTCAAGTTGTCTGGTCTGTCACGATGTTTGTGAGTGTCGCTCAGTGTGTCGTGTAGCAGCTGCTGTGTAGTTGTGCTGTGTCTAGTGTCCGTTCACCTGTGTAAGTTGCTGTCATCTTCTCGTTGTGCATTTTGTGTTGTTTTTTGTTTGGTTTAGAATGTTTTGTGAGTGTGTTTATTTGTTTGTTTGTTTGTTTGGATTTTAAAACAAAGTCAAGCTTTCAAGTATGGCTTGTTCATTTTGCTTTGTCACAAATAGTCAACTTACTGAGAGGTTGGCGAGTACAATTGTTGGTTTTAGTCGAACCGAACTGAATCGACCAAAATTGATTGCTGATGGCAGTTCTTTAAAAATGGCTTAAAGTCGGTGCAATATTAAATGCTTAAAGGCTAGAACATGCATGTATGTGTGGTTGGGAGGAGGTCGATTTTTTAAAAGAATATTTGTTATTATTTTAGGGGAGGGCTGGAGAGAGAAAAAGAGATTGAGAGAG
>NW_004797489.1:890014-891598 GCF_000002075.1 Aplysia californica | reverse complement strand
ACCGCTGTCAAATGTGGCCATCGCGCAGCAAGGCGAGAGAGGGGCGTACTGTATCTAGAACTATAGTGTACATCTATGTCCAGCTATGATCTGGGTAAATCATACCCCGCTGTAGCAAATTGACATCGGAGCAGACTCCCTCTCTCTCAGAACGGCCGTCATAATACACATGTTCCTATACGTTGAGGGACTCCGGTGGGTGTCTATGTTACTCACCACTGATTTGCCCAGTCCACTTCCAAAACGTTCTTGCAGGACAATGTGTTGGGTGGGTATGTCCTCTTGGTTGCATTGAGCGAATAGCTGGCCAGAGGAGGTGTTGGAGCGTATGATTCCCAGGGTTCTTTTTGAGGTTTTTTATCGGGTTTGTTTGTTGTTGGTAGGATGCAGTAGTTATGCCGAGAAAAACAAAACAATTAGCAACACCAAACAGTGGGCATATAAGCAAAAGCAAACCTCCCTTTTTCAGACGGAAATATAACGGTCTCAGCAATGTCTGAAAGAAACAGAAAATGTAGGGTGAAAACACACCACCCTGCCAAATAAATACATAATATACTTTTGTTTGTATGTGTACTCGTATGCGTTTATTTGTTCTTTCTTACCACCAAGTACGTTTTCTCGTTGGTTTGTTGGTTTTGAGTGGAAGGGGCGCATGTAGCAAGTTCAGTTTACAAGTAAGTGTTTTGATGCGGGTGAAGCAACTCTCTTGTGTTCTGACCTACAAAACAGAAACACATGTATGTACAAACGTACTCGTAAGAATCTAGCGCGGCGCTAAAAGACATCGTCAAACGTGAGAAAAGAAAGAGAAAAATAAAGGCTCGCACAAAGAAAGAACAAAATGGAAAAAGAAAGAGGGTGAAGAAAAACTTGGTTGGCACAGAGACATCGTTTGATAGGTTTTATCTGGAGCCGTTGTTGTGAAAGGCGAGGCCTGGTGCTCCCCCTCCTCAGTGTTGTTGAGAGCATTCTCCATCATCGCGTGCGGATGCCGCTCCAAACAAAAACAGCGACGAACCTTGGCCAAGTCCTGTTTGCTGTTTGCGTTTCGCATTGTCCTCTCGTAATAAAAACACGGCCTGTCTTCGCTGAGACGGCTCCCAGATAGTTGTGGCCTGCTTCCTTCTGTCAGTTGCCATCAAAGGATGAGAGGAGAGGAACTAATTGGGCCCCAGCCCTATCAGAAGCCCGCCGTGCCCTGTTTGTTTTTCTCAGCGTTCGCGTGTGTTTTGGTGTGAGTGAAGTCGGGATTAGACATTAAGGTGGCGGATAAGTCTTTCTGTCGCTATTACCTGGATTCGTACTCGCAGAGCTGACTGGGAACTTTACTCGATTGAAGTTGCCTTTAGTACGGACGCGAAGGTTACGCTGACACAGAGAGCCCAGACGTCCCACAAAAAAGCGTTAATTTGTTCACTTTTCCAGACGATGTGAGTTGAAGTTTTATCTAAAGAAGCTGCAGCTCACCAGTCTGAGTTTGAGATACAGGAAGAGAGATCTCACTTTTGTGACAACGATCATTTTATGAGGGCAAAGGAAGACAATAAAGGCTCTGTCAAGAAAGAGGACGTCCTATCCCCC
>NW_004797489.1:880279-888504 GCF_000002075.1 Aplysia californica | reverse complement strand
AGCAACCTCTCATAAAATGAAACAAAAAAAATTAAGACAAAACAAAACAAGAATAGAAGAAAAAAAAACAACCGGAGACCAAAAAGCTAACGAAACGAATGTCGAGTTAAGTGATGGCAAGGCTCAGTCAAGGTTTACAGGTGAAGAGATCGACAACGACACCTGAAAGGACCTCCCCAAAAGACCACCTGCTCTGACTTTGGGTTGAGATCTGAATTCGAAGAAGGAATTGCCACATAAGCAATACACGCCGTGTTAGAACGGTACGCTCTGCTAAGTTTAATTACACATAACATTGAGATTGGTGTAGCGACAACGTAAAAGAAGCAAGACACACCGGAGACACAGGTGTCTCGTGAAGTGTGATGGGATGGATGGGGGAGATCTCTCTAAAATCGTTTCTTTCTCGGTGGTCTTCTTGTTTTACGAACCAAAGACGAAGTGTTGTGGGTGAATTCATGTCCGTTGTGTACTTCTGTAAAGATGGAGAGAAGGGTTTAAAGATAAATTAGTCAAGAAAATTGTCATGCAAGACCCGATGCAACAAACAAGAGAAACTCGTTTGCTTCTCCCCTCGACACCGCAAGATAATAGGCCAGAAAAAGTAAGAGTCAAGTTAAAGCACAGTGTATTTTTTCAACGTACATCGTACTGCGCGCATTAAAAAAATATTTCTATTGGAATGTTTTATCAAATTGTCCAATAGTTTGCCACACGAAAGTGTAAAATTTCCGTATCCTATACACACCTGTTATTAAAGCTTAAGTTTGTTTGGTAGACGTGTATTGAAGCTGATTCTCAAAGATGTTTGAATAGTTGGCGCAATCAGGGTACTTTTGGATCCCAAGGCTGGTGAGGTTATAATGTACGGAAGCTTCACCTTTCATCTTTTCTCTCCTGTAGCATTAACCCATCATAAAACGTAGAGCTTTACGATAATATTAACGCTCCTCAGTGGCATTTACGTTTTACATACAGCCGTTTATGGAAGATGTGCCACTAGAGAGAAGGAACACACAAACGTAGAGCTGGGAAATAAACTTTGGTTGCACGTCTGTGTAAGAAGTCGATGTAATATTTGTACAGAAAGCTGGCACTTGTTGAAGTAGAACACAAATGAAATAAACGTAGCCTTCACTTGGGTAAATCTATTTCATCAACAAGTTCACCTACACTTTTCCCCATCAAAGATGACAAATTCAAAATGGCACATGAAAACGCCTGTCAGCAACATTGTGATTTTTGTTTAGCTTCTTTAATTTTTTGGTTATTTGTTGCCGGCGGGGGTTGTTTTTGACTTTGTTTATTTTGTTTTTGTTTGTTTTGGATTTTAAAATTATTATTTTTTGTAAGTGTTTTGCGGCGCTCTCAACTGCAGAAGGTCATATGAGCGCACGAAACACATTTAACATTTTCAGTTGGTAGAGAATTTTGAATTTTGCCCGAGTGGCTGCCAAAGCCTACTCTTATCGATATTTTAGCCCATCAAGGGATCTGTAACGTGCGCAACTTGCACACGGGACCTCCGAGATTTTTCGCCCTTGTCCGAGAAGGCTTAGTGTAGATCTTTCCTACCTGAAGATCAGGGGTGTGGCTGAAAGACAGCAGCAAGGTGCCAAGGAGTAACAGTAGAAAGGCTGCAGAAAGAGTCAGGAGCCCAGAGGAGGGGGCAAAGGAGGAAAGGGAGTGGGGGCAGAAAGTGAATACGAAAGCAGACGACAGAACATTTCTAGAGAGCAGGAAGTGAGGTGAAAGGAGACAATTTTAGAGAAAAAAATGTTTCGGTCGCTGCCCAGATTCAAAACCGGGACTGTTGAATGAGAGGCCAACACCTTAACTTTTAGGCCATGAGAGTCACTTTTTAAACTGTTCATCAATTAATAGTCATATGAAATAAAGAAGGCAAAAATTAGAAGCAGGGGTAGACAAGGAAAAACTTAGAGGACGTGAATAGATGAGTGACGTGGACAGAGTTGAATATAATGTTGTTGTTGTTTTTAAGAGAATTTGAGCAAAGAAAAGAATAACAAATCACGATTGCTGACGACTGTTTTAGATCTGGCACTTGATGATGATGACACATCCCGAACGGCCAAGTCAGACACAAAAACTAACCTAAACAGAGCAGATATAAAGTACACACACAAGTCACACATGTATCTAAAATAATGTATGTGTGTATGACATTATTAGATCTATATCAAATACGTATGACCTACTGTGTCCGTTTCAACCATGATCTCGGACAAAAGGAATCTGACTCCACGCTCTGAGGAAGATCTCGGGTTGTTCTTGTTTTTTGTGTGTCTTGTTTCGTTGTTTTTGTTGGGGGGTTTTTTGCTTTAAAAAAAACACCATATAACTTAAACGAGTAGAATTCAGTCGTCAGAATGTCTAGTTCCACTAACACAAAAAATACGTGGCATGAGTTGAATTTTCCTTATCGCTCAACAAACAAAATCTGCAGCTTGGTCGTGAAACGTTTTGGACTAACAACAAAGACAAAAAGGGACACGGAGCGCGCCAAAAACAGGGAAAAACAAAAAGGCGTGTGTTCACGTTCAACGGTCAGGATTCGTGCAGGCCAAACGTTGAGGGCCGCCTCACGTCGGGCGATTAGTGAGTGTCAATACATGGCTGAGGTGGGTTGTGCTGCGCCGCGCGTGGTTTATCGTCCGTTTGTGTTGACAGCGGCTATCGCGGTCCTATCACCCGACTGACCAACGGGCGGGGACTGCTTGGCGCCACACTGACCCCCCTCATCAGCAGATGATTTTGTTCTCACGGCAACTGGACGCCGTTTGAAGTGATCAAAAGCTGCCGCTAAACGCAGGGTTATGAACCTGACTGCCCCTGCCACGAAAGAGTGGTCCCTATGGTGGAAGGTACAATTTGTGGAGTGTTTGCTGACTGACATGCGCTAAACTGTGAGTTTAGGAGGCACTAATCATCCTTTGGCAGGTTAATATCTGTTTCGTTGCGAATAATTTTAAGAGTAACCACTAGAAGCATTACTTCCTGCTTTTACTCAACAGAGGGGGCTCTCGTGGCCTAGAGGTTAAGGTGTTCGTCCCGGGTTCGAACCCGGGTAGCCACCGAAAAAATTTCTTCTCTAAACTTCTCTCCTTTCAACTCCTTTCCTGCTCTCTAGCAATGCTCTGTCGTCTGCTTTTGTCTCCTCTTTCTGCCCCCACCCCCTCATCTCCTTTGCCCCTTCCTCTGGGCTCCTGATTCTTTCTGCAGCCTTTCTACTGCTACTCCTTCGCTTCTTCTTACTGCTGTCTTTCATCCACACCCCTGATCTTCTGGTAGGAAAGATCTACACCTAACCTTCTCGGACAAGGGCGAAAAATCTCGGAAGGCCCGTGTGCAAGTTGCGCACGTTAAAGATCCCTTGGTGGTCTAAAATCGATAAGAGTAGGCTTCGGCCGCCACCCGGGCAAAATTCAAAAGTTCCTACCAACTGAAAATATTAGGTGTGTCCCGCGCGCTCATATGACCTTATGCAGTTGCGAGCGCCGTAAAACACTTTACAAAAGCAAAGCACTCAACAGATGTAACAAAAGAAAGATGATAACCTGCGTTGGTGTTGCATCTATAAGGTGGTTTCCTGCGGACATGAAAACTGGAGTTCGATTCCCGTGTGGGTAGAATTTTTATCGAGTCTCTTAGTATTTCTTAAGGGACAATGTATCCTTTTCACTCGTGGCTGGCTCTGGCAGGCATGGTCGAAACCCACATCCTAAATCATCTAAATTATTCTAAATTGTTTCTATGGGGCACGATGGGGGCATAAAACACCAAATGAAAAATACAAATAACTTTGATATTTTTTTTCTTTAATGACAAACACATCTGCAAGTTAATAAAAAGTGTAATTTCATTTAATTTGCGAGCGGTATACTCGGATTCAAGTGCCATCCAAAAATATAAAATGGTTCATATTTACAGCAACACTTGTGAATAGCAAGTACCAGCATTAGCATCAACTGTGAAACATGTATCCGGAAGGAAGCTCAACATTAAGCAGAGCCCGAGCAATCAGGAAGAAGCCGGGTAGGTTTCTAATACACACCTCTCTACATTAGAATTACAAAGTTCTATCTGCTCTGTAGCTAGTTTTGAGAAATTTATTGACGTCAAAGATTTTGAGTTTCACATCATGCCAAGTTTTTTCGAACGCAATTCTTTGAATACTATCTTGTTAACGACTCCGAATAATTTTGCAATTTTGATACAGCTGGTAGAATATTTGGTTTCTGACCCCACGGTCTTAATAACTCAAAACTGCCAAAACTTCAGATAGAACTTTGTAATTCTGAGGTAGCAATGTACCTTTACGTCCACGACAAATCTGGGGATGGATCGGACGAAATGACGTACCTGGATGGCTATCTGTCGCTCTGCGTGAAGTTTGGATTAGAGAAAAACAACAGATAGCCAGTCGTTGTAGTCTCTGACACGGGTTGTGGAAACGGGAATATGAGTCTGGTGGTGGAAATTACGGTGGAAGTTTGGAAGGGGGTGGGGGTGAGGGTGGATGGATAGACGATTTGTAAGGGGGGGGGTGGATAGAGGCTTTGTAGTGGGGGGTGGGGGGTGGATGAAGGGTTTTGAAGTGGGTGGGGAGAGGGATGAATAAAGTGTGTCGAAGGGGGGAAGGGGTGGATAGAGAATTTGAAAGAGGGCAATGGCGGGGAAGGGATGGTGGAGATTATATATATATATATATATATATATATATGTATCGTCAGGTACTTTTGATTGTTTATCTATCTTTTCTTGAGATCAATGACACAATAAATTGCCTGCCGTCTTAACTCGCCAATACCTGCGTTTGTCTCTTAAACATGAACTTCACTTTTTGCAAGTTTCGTTCTGTTGACCTGACCATTCTTTTTTTTTCAAGAGGAAAGCATGTGTCTATTCTCATTTTGTGTTTGGTCTTTCTATTGAGTTACATCTATAAGACCAATCTCCTCGTGATTTAAGGAGTGGAAATAAGATGTATAAACTATTTCGTTCTGTTCAATTACTCACCTGTTTTTAAAACGTGAAGCTACGTTACAAACTAACCACAGACAGTGGTAGGCGCGTTATCTGAATCTAATCACTAGATGTCAAACATAAGTCTGCCTTCTTCTTTCTTTCGGAAACGAGAGCTCATTGGACTGCACGTGCCTGGCTCTCACCCCCCCCCCCTTTTTTCATCTCGCCCCCACTCCCGTCCTTGAAAAAGAAACTAACAATACAATTTTTAAAGAAGGAGAAAATAAATTGTACAAATTAGTTAGATCTATGTTAAATTTAATCGGAGTGGTTACCGGTACTTTCTTAAATCTCGAAAGAGACACCGTAGAGACGAAATGTAGAAACCACAAACAAATTAAATGCAAACTTTCGGAGTTCCGAAACGCTATCTTTTGTCGTAACCTCGAATCATTCAAAGAATTTTTCAAAATCCTACCCAACTGCTGGGAAATTTTATGTTGTACAGGAAGAGAAAGCGAAGTGTCTTTCGGGCTTAGTGCGGGGATGGACGGATTACTGGAGTGGTCCCCCTTGACGTGACGTAGTGCAAAACCGTCAGAAGAGTTTAGCCCCCTGCCTGGGGTACAGAAATTTTCCCCGGATTTTATTGGTGGTATCGATAGTGGTGGTATCGAATATGCATACCAGGTGTAACTGAATAAATTAGTCTACAGTAATTATTTTTCACTTGGAGGACCTGCTTATAAGGACTATACAAAAAAAATTCTTGGGGAGGGGGGGGGGGCGGTCAAGGAGTACGTAAACTATATCCTGAGATGTTTCAATATCTGTAAGTGGAATTGTTATGATATCACAAGAAAAATAATTCATTAAGAATTTTTTTTAAAAACCAAATAAGCAAACAAGCAAAGGCGCAAACAAACAAACAAACAAACAAACAAACAAACAAGCGAACTAACAAACGAGCATACGAACGGACTAACGAACGTACGGACGAACGAACGAACAAATAAATCAATAAACAAACAAACAATATCGACCCTTAACATACGAGTGGGGTCCTACGCACTCCATAAAACTATAATTCTCAGTACCCATCTAATACACTAAAACTAAAAGAGAATCGATACCGACAGAAGACAACCGGCGAAATTTCCGCTGCCCCCCTACCTGACTGGCCCTCAAATGCTTCGGACTGCACAAAATCCCCTTTCCTAGGAACTCAAACCCGCACTTAGCATACAACATTAAGCCAGCGACACTGATGTTGCAACGTGAAAGATGGGCCAAGAGTCAAGAAGACGTGAAGTTCACAACTTCAGGTAATAGTAATATTAAGAAACGTGGCTGTTAATACCACAGTGAGGAGGAGTTAACCCAATATGGCGGAAATAACCATTAACCTTGGAATTCTTCTGAGTGGCGGGGTAGGGAGGGGGTGGGGTGAGTTAGTGTATGAGTATGATGCTCCTATCAACATTATTAGGTTATTTAAAAGGCCGAACTTCTAAATTTAACTTCCTTCTCTAATAGAGCCGAGCTAAATGCGTAGAGAACTTTGAAAAGTCCACAAAACAACCCGAGTTCAAGAACGCCCAGTTTTGGATTTGAACCAGGGCCATCCGCTTCGCAGTCCAGCATCTATTGAGCTAACAGAGCGCCCCTTCTTGGAGAAAATGACCTAAAAAAAAAGAGAAAAAGACAACGACTTATGACTTCTAGAGGTTCGGAGATGGAAAAGGGGGGAAATGGGGGGGGGGGGGGGAGGGTTGACTTGTGACGCTCTCTACTGGAAAAAAAGAGTTTGAAAGGATATTTCATCTGCACGGGTACCGTGTGTCGTGGGGCCATTGGTCTTTGTCGATCTACAAGTTTATACCGGGAGCCCGTTGGCACGATCGGGTCAGGTCGGGCAGCTAGCCAGATTGAGGGCGCAAAGCGGCTGCCGTGGCACAAACCGATCGCTCGACTCTTCGCCTCAACAAACACAAACGCGTTTGTTTTCAGGGAACGAGTCGGGCGATCAACCAGACCCGATCCAATCCCATCTGCAGTGGGCACGCGGTATAAATCCTTAAAACGGGCGCAAAAACAGGTCCATGATGAGCTGGAGATTAAACGTATTCTTGCGGCATACTATTTGAAACCATCATACGGAACCTTGTACTCGAATTTGTATACTCATAGTGTGCATATTGTTACACAACCTTTCAAGTTTCAGATAAAGAAAATAGAATTATTTATTTATTGCAGCATCTGCTTGAATAATGAAGGCATGTTTCTTTTCTTAGGTGTGCCAAAACATCACCTCTTCGAGCGTGGTCGAATAAGCAGAATGTGCCGCTTTAGTGAGTTATAATATTATTACTATGACGCTAGTACCAGTACAGAATACAAAGTATTTACAGCAATTAGGTCAAGGTTTAGGTTGTAACGTATGGATAAAGAGACTTTTATATTGATACAGGGGTAAACATAACAGCATTTTAGTTTAAGTAAGAGTTTTACGGCACTTTTAGCACAATTACATCCTATAAGTGTTACTTGAGAGTAACTTGAAACAAGGACTAGAAACGATAAGGATATTAGGTGTTTGATAGGAAAGAAGGGTTTGATCACCCCTTGATGATACTTACAGTTTTTTAACATCAGAAATCAGTAACACTATTTTTCATTCAAGCAAGAAAGAACGTTATGGTTTTGAGGCATGTTTAATGTTAAGCTTTAAAAATAAAAGAGACGCCCCCCCCCACACACACACAGCCTCTTTTTACTAAAGAACAGCAAGAGACGATAAAAAGCCAATAAAGACTGAACCAGAGACAGACGGCTTATTTTCTTTCTTTCAATAGGGGGGAGGGGGGGGGTGAGTTCTTGGTCAGAGAAAACTTCGAGGAGGCATACTACAAATTCGTGACGTGCTGTGTTATTGTTGTTTGGTTCTTTAATCCGTTAATCCATTCTAATCAACAAAAGGTTTTAACACATGCTGGGCTAAATCGTTTTTCTTCACGTCGGCCGTCATCCCGTCTCAATGTCTGCGTCAGCGAACCATTAACAGCATCCGACATTTTGCTATAGGAGTGCCACTGAAACGACCTGCAGTAGACATAAAAAGACAAGAGAAAAGTTAATGAATAATGAAAGGGATCAAGGAAAGACAGAATTATTCGTTTTTTATTCGATTTCCCTTTAAATGTCAATGTATACTTTTTTGTCCTTTCCTCTTACGG
>NW_004797489.1:877589-879031 GCF_000002075.1 Aplysia californica | reverse complement strand
GGCGGGCGGCTTCTACTCTGCTTGTCAAGTCAACCCAAGCTGAGAGGGAAACAGTGCCCCTGCCGGTAGACAAGCGGGGATACTCAATGAAGGTTTTACACGAGAATCAAACTCATGTCTTCTTCCTACAAAAAACAACGTGCATTACTGCCACACCACAGACACAGGAGTGCCCTGGGTTGGTTTGCTCCTGCTTTCCTATCAATTAATGCTTTTCGTCCTTATACCTAATCCTTATTGTTGTGTTTGTTTCTTTCTTGTACCACCCCAGATCTTCGGCATTTATAAGACATTAATGTTAGGCAAGGGTCGTAAAATTCTTACTAAATACAGACACAGCTGGAGGATGTAGATGTGTCATGGGGTGGTTGGCAGGTGCTCTGGTGTGGTTTGCTTCCTCTTTTTTTTCAAACACCTGTCGTTCATATATTATATCTCCTCCTTTTTTGCTTTTGTTACCCTCTTATAACACCTTTAATCTGCGGCACTTATATGACCTAATCGTATTGCAAGGGCAGTAAAACTCTTACCAGAAATAGACACAGGTTGAAGATTTAAATGTGTCGTGGCAGGTGACATCGTAGTCCGCACAGACTTACGTCTCGTAGTAGGTGACGGTGTCATATAAAGTTACAAGATCTGACACTGTCATCGTGAGTTATGGTTTTAACTCTTTGCGGTACTTTGCGAACTTCTCAATTATGGAAAAGACTAAAGGTTTGAAGTCGGGACGAAAAGACTTTTAGAAAGAATATTCCTCTTTTATTTCTCTTTCTTCTTGCAAACAAAAGAGAGAAAAACAAATAGGTCAAACAAACGTTGAATAGAGGGCTCATATATACTTTTTATAACATAGAGGGCAGCTAAAGTTAAGCTGTAAACAGATATAACGGCATGGAAGGCACAAGGGCCCTGTTCAATATTATAAGGTTATTATAGAGTGCGTGGCCTCTGAAATCAACGTCAACCTCTGATAGGATTGAGCCAAGTCAGTGCATAATAATGTGAAGAAGACCTTTGAATAGTCTCCTAAAAGCGCAAGTTCAAAACAATCGCATTAAGGATTAGGGTAATTCGCACCATAGTCGAACATGAAGCCAACTAAGCAAAGTCGGTGGTAAAGTTATGACATATAAAAAAAAGAAAGTCGAAGCACAGGGGTGGGCGGGCTATTAGCTCGTAAATCATGATGGACCACGGAGCGGATGGCTCTGGTTCGAATCCCCAACAAGGTGTTTTGAACTTGGGTTATTTCGGATGTCTTTTTTAAAAAGCTATACACCATAGCGAACCCTAGATCTACACCCATATTGTGTCTCCCTCCTGTCGTCTGGCCTCTTAAATCACCACACAGGGTTGAAAGGGGCGTTAAAACCTTTGCAATTTCGCTCTTTTTTCTCAAAGATATGGGAGGGGGCTTTGGTGATGTTCGGATATATATA
>NW_004797489.1:873966-875631 GCF_000002075.1 Aplysia californica | reverse complement strand
GTGTGTGAGTGTGTGTGAGTGTGTGTGTGTGTGAGTGTGCGTGTGAGCGTGTTTTTTCTCTGTGTATACATTATGTGCGTGTGTGTGTTCCTATTGTGCGTGTGTGCTTGTGCATGTCAGTTTGTGCATGTGTGTTTTATTTGTTTTATGGGCTTAAAATATTATTATAGATCTCTATATCCTTTCTGATTCAAATAGTTATACGAGTGAGAGCTTTGACTATTCTGATTTGTTTACCCCATCCGATCAGACAAACCTCTTCCCTTTGATACATGCGCATCCATCTTTCGCCCACTTGCTCGAGTACTCAACAATAATTTCTTTCCTCAAACCTGCCTGTCCGTCTCCCACTCACCTACGTTCGCATCTCGTTTCCACCCGGAATTGCTTCGGAGAGCGCGGACATACCTTCTGCTGAAAGACAAAAAGAAGGATTGGTTCCAGAAATGGCTCAATCCAAAAGACATTTTAGAGGATATGAGATTGAAGAGATCAAAGAAGACCACGGGCCGGTCGGAAGGTGGTTATTTGAAGGGACCCTCTTCTTTATGTACTTGCGGTCATCGTCAAGAGAAGGGGTGCGGCCGTGTGGAAAATTTTAAGAAGTGGTCTGCTCAAAGAATCATGCTGTAAAGAGCCCGTAACGCAGAGGGGCCTATCGTATGTGGTGGGCCAAGGTTATGACAGACCTTTCGTTCAGGGGCAGTCGTGGTTTTCTCGTTTTGGCTTGAAATGCCACACACGAAACGATATCCAAAACGAAACGACGCCAAAAACGAAATAAATGTGGACAATGAAGTTGTTAACATCTGCGGTAAACATATTGCTACAAATGTTTTATGACCGTATAGGCACAATACATACTGTTAAGGACATCGTGTCTTCCTTCGTCGTGTCCCAGAATTATGTTAGAAAAGTAATATTCATAAAATATTTACGCCCCCATAGGCACAATCTAGATGGTTTAGAAGGTTGGCTGCTACAACCTTATAGATCTAGATCTATGTCAGGGACAACCTGGTTTGAGAGGGATAGAAATAACGTCCTAACAACAGAAAGAACGAGGCAATTGAGAAAAATTAACCCCTCACGAGATTCTTTGTGTTAAGCACATATTGTTTTCATTTTTAGATCTCGTATTTTCTGACTGCGAAGTACATATTATTATTCGCAACCAAGTCCCGCCTTACTGACCACCGTCTCAGTGGCGGTGGGTGGACCAACATTTGGGTGGAGCTTTGGTTGCTTTCATTTCTTTACCACCAAATAGCAAGCTATGAGAACAAAACAGTGGTGATTTTTCCATACTCACGGCGAGCCACTGCATTTTGAGAACCATTCAAACGAGAAGAGTCCCCTGTGTCTTCCTTCTCTTTATTCTATGTTTAATTCTTCTAGATGCTGGGGACGAAACCGCTTCACCTCCAAACTTCCCTGATTAATTATCGTCTGATGAAAAAGTTGCCTAAAAAGTGGTTTGATGGTATTAATAACTGTTAAATCTCAGCGGCACACACACAAACATGCATACATAGCACTCCACGAGCTGGATTAGGCCGTACCGTGTAGTCGAAGAAAGTTAACAGCACCTAACAAAGGTCCAATGGGAGCGTAGGTAACTGTGTCACTGGGGAAAAATGTGTCGTAAACTGTCACCCTATTGTC
>NW_004797489.1:870582-871670 GCF_000002075.1 Aplysia californica | reverse complement strand
GTCCAACCCCCTCCCTCCCCAAACCCAACACTCCATCCACATATTCCCTATTTTTTTAGTACATTTAACGATTTATTGTCAATCCAAACGGAAGTAATATTTAAATAATAAAAGGCAGGAGAATTCGTATTGAACAATAACAAAAACTGGAATAATAATATATTGATTGGCAAGCTTATCTGATATTCTTTTTTTTGTGGTGATTATTAAAAATGTCTTCAGACATCATAATATTATAATCTCTCTGTCAAAAGTACCATTTACTTTTCTACAATTAAAATACTTATTTTGTAATACATGTAGCGATCCATTAGCATGTGCAAAGGTCATAGTTACAACCTTGACCTAGGGTCAATGATTCAGTAGGGACGGTTAACCTGTAGGTGGACACTTAGTAGAAAGTCACCGAGCAGGTCAATGAACTTTGGAGAGAAAAGTGGGTGAGGGACTGGAACTTAAGTAAACCCCACGGCTCTTAACGCACACAGAACATTTTAGTCAAGTCGCTTCAAAGGGAATGACGTAATTCAACCAGGTTTAAACAGTATCACTTCAGACAACTAAAACAGTGTTCAGACATTGAGCAAACAAAAAAGAGCGAAGTTAGATACACGTGTGGACATAGCACCGTATGCATTTCCATTCCAACACTTCTGTCGTGTTTGTTTGGGTCCCCCCCCCAGCTCTTTTCGAAGATGGATTTAAAAGAAGATTCTTGCGTAAGCTTCACTCAAAAGTCACAATGCTAAAGCCGTTGTTTGCACTAGAGGTTGAATTTCAGTTGCTCAAATTTGGGTGGTAGTTTAAGGATTTGACATAATCATAATTTACACAATTTTAATCGTCAGTTTGAGCTGTACGCCCGACACAACTCAAAGTTGGCTATTAAAGTGGCCGAATGGTTAGTGAGTTCAAGCTTACAATAATGCCAGGCATAAATCGGGGACACTGTTTCTTGGTGGGTGGTCACTCAGGTGTGTCCTTGAGTTAGACAGGATAACCTTAGTTCAAAACCACAGCGCTGATAGACATGGGCAGCAACAAATTGTCTGTCTTGGTGTGATATTGTGGATATATATATATTTATA
>NW_004797489.1:861884-868027 GCF_000002075.1 Aplysia californica | reverse complement strand
TATCAGTATTATTAGTCCTATTATTATTACTAGTAAAAGTACCCGTTCTATGAACGGAATGATAATGAAGAAGTATTAAGAAAGTTAAGAAGAGGAAAAAGACTGAAAAAAGGAAAGAAACAAAACATAAATATTTTACCTTGAATTTATCCATGTAGTACCCCCTCTTGACTACCTCTAGGGGTAAGACTTCTTCCCCCTCTTCGAAGGCGTGGCATTTTCTCATAAAGTTCCAACTCAATCACTTTTTAAAAAAAGAGTTAGGCCTACATGCCACTTGTTGCTTCCTAGAAGAACCTAATCTATATTCTAGCACTAGCCTAGATCTCGATGGATTATATAGATATAGGCCAATAATTGATAGAAGGAGCCTAGGCCCATAGATAGATCTAAGTTTAGAAATTCAAATTTTTAACAACCGACAGGCGTCACAGACGGCCTAGATTCTCGAAGCAAATGATGGCGATCGCTACAAAAGGACTGAATTTAACTTAAAATGGGCTTTCTTCCTACACACTTGATCTTAACGAAAATACAATAGTGCAACACTACGTTTCAAGTTATAGGTACTGGCAAAGTTTCATATTATTATTTTTTCATTTGGTAGTTTCTGAGAATATACGGTTCGCAAAATTTGGCCTTAGCTCCATTAGTAGTAAGATTATTATCATGATTATTATCATCATTATTATTATTATCATCATATTACCACCATCATTATTTTTTTTTTTCTTAAAAAAAAAAATCATATTATTGTCATGCAATGAACGAGTCTCGGGTGCCAGGAGAAAAAAAATTTGATTGGAGGAGAAGACAATACAATGACATACCAAATGACTAAGGGACCATGAAGGCTTTATAGAATATATACCGTGTACCTTTGAGCTTCACGGGGAGAGAGGCATATTTTTATTGATCATTCACCCCGGAGCAACTCTTGAGCTTGCCGACTGTAACGTTAGTGAGCGCTGTTTTGAGTTTATTTAGCCTGGAATTTAAAACAAATATCAATGTTCAGGCAATTCTGTACGTGAAATTCACAAAGAGACAGCTGTTTCTAGTGTTATAGAGTGGAGAGGGGTTTTATACTACAGTATATCAACTTCAGCAAACTTTAACATATAACATGCCTGCCTCTGAAAGAGTTTAGTTTTTAGTTTTAGTAAGGTTTTAAGGCGCTCACAATTGCATATTATGATCATATGAGCGCCAAAGGATGGATGTCAACAGAGAAGTCCAAACGGGGATTCAGGCTTACTCTGCTCACCTCTCTGTTCTCAACAGCACAAAGTCAGCTTCGGCTATCAAGAGCACCCCGGAAATGGCAGGTCACAAGAGAGTGACAAATATACAAAAGACGATAGTAAGGATGAGGAAAGAAAAAGCAGCAGTCCCCCCTTGGTTGTTCTGGCACAGTATGAGCAAGACATTGATAAATCAGCCCATTTACAATTCTATTGTGCATAAGAACATGTTAATACCCCCCCCCCCCCTTGGGAATGGCCTGAAAGACTGCTTGTTTCCAGGCCCAAAAAACACTCAGCACATCATTGGTTTCTATTGTGTATTGTTTGGACTCTGCCTTCGCACCCAGAAGACGTGAGTTTGATTCTTTTGAGGAGAAATTAGCCCACAGAATATCTGCTCTGTTAAATGAGATATTGTTTATCATTCAGCCTAGTTTGGTTGTGATAGGCGGAGTCGAAGCAGCCTTACTCTTTAATTATCTAATTTGTTCCGATAGGGCCGTAAAATCTCTTTCGATCTGCCATTCATTGCTCATCAAGTCGGCTGTCTGTTCACTGTATTTCAAGTGTGCTGCACTTTGAGGGATACCATTTCAAATCTCTAGCTGAACTTTTTGGAACTCGGTTTGCTTCCAAGAGATGTCAAGGCCGTCTACTAATTGGTTCCGATTACTCGGTGATGATCGCTGAGTCCCCGAAAATAATCTTGCCAGCGTTTTGAGTAAGACTTAAAAATAAATATCAAACCTCTATTTTACTGACAATAACACAACACAGAAATGGTTAGACTATATTTTAAAATATTTTTTTTACGCTAAAGACGTGATTTCGATTCCATTTTTGGAAAGTAAATCTGATCAAGAATCTCATTTTTTTACGTGTGGAGATTGTTTCTCATTCTACCTGGATTTTCCCTGACATGCAAGGTCGAAACAGTCTATATTATGACTAAATCATCTACGTTATGTCAATGTCAGGGGGTAACATTTACAATTATGACTGGCATTGCAATATCTCATCGCCCCTGAGATAAGACCGGCTAACCCCAGCGGAGCAAATCTTATAGGAGAAGCATAAATCTTTTTAAAATTTAGTTTCATCAAGCAATAACCTGTCAGCCTGCGGGTTATTCGTCTTCTTTTCCAACATTTCGGACCACTTTTTAGTCAAAATGCAGAATTGTGTTTGACCGAATTTATGGAATTAATACTTCACAGGCAATTTGTCGGATAACTATAAACGATTGGTGTCTTTCTTTTTTGCTGCTGTTTTTTCCAGCACTCAGTAACCTTTACCATACTTCCAGGCTTCTCTTTCAACAACTAAAGCGAATCTTTTTTTTTTTTTTCATCTCCCGCCCCTGTGTTGTACTGCGTGTTCATATAAGGTCGGGCTGTGGTAACTTACTTCTCTAGATTTATCACATTTTGATGGAGGCTAACGTAAAGAGAAACCCTGCAAGGGGCCACGTTTTCCTCATAGAGCTGCATAAAATGACTCTGAACGTATATGGAAAAAAATATGGGGTAGAGGGTAATGGTGCACGACCTTTGAACTGACTATCTGCATTTTACATCCCTGTCTTCAAGGAGGCGAACGTTTTTCTAATGTTTGATTGGAAAAACGCTTTTCTTTTGAAGGTCATTGAAATACAGCAACTGGTGTTGAGCAGCGTAAACTAGTAGACGTGGTTTTTGTAAGCTTTAAGCATGAAAAAGATTAATTAAGAAAAGGGGTTTCAAATAGGACTTCTGTGTTCAATATAACGGATCAAAGTTGACTATTGGCACTTAACACCTGTCAAACAACAAAGAACTGAGAACTAACCTGCTGAAGAATCGAACTCCTGCCGTCTACCCCCACTGTAGTCAACCGATTAGTGTGTGACTGCGCACTTCTATTTTGCGATGGGGATAACCCGAATGGTGACAAGTATCATCTAATGCCCTTCTTGGAAATGCATGTCGATCTACGAGTTAAGTACTTGGGCGGTACGAAAACTTTAGCCTTTTAAAAGTGGAAAAAGTGGGCGTTGGGTATAAAACGATTGACAAGCACTGGATTAGGATCTTCGCCGTTACACACAGAAGACTTGAGATCTTTTCTCCTGATTTGTTTTTCTTGTGGGATGCTATATCCAACACTGCACAAATTGACCTTAATAGGCAGGGACGAAGAGGCCAGCCTCCGAAAGTTTTTAAATTGTGAAGCTGGAGCCTCAAAATATTTATAACCGCTCAAGGCAGTCTAACGTAAATCTAATACCAAATGAGCAAACGCCGTCCCAAATGTGGTATAACGTACGTATCTATTAAACAAAATAACTCGTCCTATGCGTGCACCTCTAAACATTATCTTCACTTTCAAAACTTCGTCAGTTTCGTTTCCTCCTTCTCTAACTCTCTGCTTGTGTTCCCGATAATTTCCTACTTCATGTATCACTGCACGGGTGCTGTTTGGTGCACTGCTCGCACGTGCTTCCACGCACGATATGACCTCTCATGATGTCCCCCATGGAGCAGGAAAAGTTTGTTCTAAAGAAACACAGGATTTGATCTTTGAAACGATTTAAGCAGATAATGTTAAGCTGTCGATGTTGATGTCTTGATAGTTATTATAGTTCCCGTTGACCCCGTTTCTTGTTATCGTTGTCAGTTTCAATGTTAATGTTGCCGCCGTTGCTCCCTCTCGCGTTTCACCACCTTCCAAACAATGCTAACCTCGTCTCTTCTATGGTTCGAAAAGGAAGAGAAAGTGGGAATAAAGGGAAGAGTGAGGTGGAGGAAAAGTTGGGGGGGGGGGTAAGATGAAAGTGCTCGTGTCGTAGTCCATCAATCTTGTGTTCTCCCATTATGGTATAATTGATTTTTGTATATCAAGGACTTATCAAAACTTACATATGTGCTTTACGAACTTCCAGGCTCTTTCCCCAATAATTGAGGACTGAACCGAAGATATTCTGCCTGTTTTGGTAGCCATACCACGATGAAAAGAGACGCAAATGCTTCAAAGTAAAACAAGACGCCTTTGCTTTATGTGGGGACAAAACAAACACACCAAAATTTTTCAGACGGCTCTAACGCACACGCGCACATAAACACACACCCATATAAACACTCTCACTCACACACACACACACACACACACACACACACACACACACACACACACTTTGTGACATTCGCTCACTCCTTGGCTTGAACGGAACAAGAGAGAGAGAGGCAGAGAGAGAGAGAGGCAGAGAGAGGCAGAGAGAGAGAGAGAGAGAGAGAGAGAGAGAGAGAGAGAGAGAGAGATGGAGAGTGGGGACAGACAGACAGACAGGCAGACAAACACACAGAGAGACAAACAGACAGACAGACAGACCGAGAAAGAGAGAAACAGAAGCAGGAAAGAAAACGTGAGTGGGAGGCTAGGAAAACCCATTGATAACTCAGTGTACACTACGGGCCTTACTAGCTCCTTCCCTCAAGTCAAAACGATCGACGTTGGAGGAACACACAGCAAAGTAGCGGAAAATATAAATACTAATAATAAAGCACAGTAGCCTGGTACTTCTACCGACACCTATTCTGTAGGAAGGGGCGTTCCTTTCGCCAGTCAGCGTGGCGCCGTTGAGCGGGGCTTGGTTTTTGCCGTCTGGCTAAATTGTCCTGTTAAGAATTACAGTGGTCTATCTCCACTTGGTGTCGACTTTTTAAAATATATATAAATAACGCTCTGTCTCATCTCTTGGGTTAGTAAAGGTCTAACCTCAAAGCGACTGTTTTGAATTATTTTTCTTCAAATTGGAACCAACATTTTAATTCTTAGTTCTGAATTTGTGAAAGGGGATTGTCCTACTTTTGTTGAAACTGCTAAAATTGGAGTTAGACCGCTCTTACTGCTATTGACACAATTGTAAGAGGTGCGTTTTATTGCTTATTTTTGTAGTATTTGAGGTCATGAATAGGGGACACAGCAAGCGATATACCCGTTCATGGATCAAAGGGATCGTTTGTTTATCGCTCTGAACACGACTAAGAAGGAAATATGAAATGACACCAACATTCGCGGAAGAATGCCCGTCCTTCTTCAAAGAGCATTAAGATGTTTTCAGAAGTGTTCAAGATCGACTGTCTTCAAAGACGACAAGGGTTTAAAAATCGCCATGAGAAGTACTTGTTTGTTTCGTTAATTCTTCTCCAACGGTTTTATATTTTATAACACAACTATTATCGAGGCGACGGGTTAGAGATGATCAGTATGTTACTTCGTTTTGTTCGGTTGTTTTGGTTGGGGTTTGTTTGGGGTTTTTTTTTGGGGGGGAGGGGTGTTTGTTTGTTTGCTTATTTGATATTGTCATGGCTTGAATTCGGGGAATGGGGTTGGTGAGGGTTTTAATAAAGAGTCTTGAAAGTTTTTTGTTCCCCTTCTATTCGTCTCCTTTCTTTTGTTTTCTTTTCTTTTTCTGCCTCGTTACGCCCCAAGCGTGAGATGAACTGAAAACTCAAAATGTGAAAAGTGAATGGCTTGCCCGGAAGACTTGATAAAATTGTGAAACGAAAGTTCATAATTAATTCTCATCGCCATCGTTTAGCCTAATAGTATCATATTATGTTAATAGTTATTACAAAAGCTTTCGATTAATAGGGTGATGTTAGTCAAGCGCAGATCTGCGGGTGACTGATAATACTAATGAGGTCATACTTTGGGATAGAATTGTTTTTAAGAATACAGAATAGAGCAACGGACCAGCGTCTGTGGTGTGGCGTTTGGGCACTTCGCTGCCGCATGCAGGAGATCCGCGTTCAATTTCCGAGTGGGAAAAATGCATCGAGTATCGGTCTTTCTGCTGGAATGTTGTATCCCTCTCTCGCTCTCTCTCTCTCTCTCTCTCTCTCTCTCTCTCTCTCT
>NW_004797489.1:855963-861184 GCF_000002075.1 Aplysia californica | reverse complement strand
CCACCCCCCGAAATGCCTTTTTACGCCCTCCCATCCCTCCTCTCACCCACACAATCCCCACAGCCTCTCCCCCCCCACCACACACACTTCATAGTAATCAAATATGACAGTTTTTAAGAATACAGTAAAACCTCTACTAAAACTAAAACTAAAAGAATACCGTCAAAACTGTCTAAGACGGATACTCATTGTCGAGGAGTAGCGTGACCATATTATTTGACGGGTGGTCGTTTTAAACAATGTCATAACAGTGTTTAAAACGCATAAGAAGAAATGGGAAGTAGTCCTTTGTACAAGCGATTGTCTTATACAAGCGGTCTTCTTACACAATGTCACAACAACGTAAAAAAACCCCCGCCAAAAACCGACTTAAAGGAGGAAATGGAAAGTAGCGGTTTGTACAGATGATTGTCTTAAACAGGTGGCCGTTAGAGCAGGTTCGACTGTACTTACAAGGACTGACAACGGATGTTTCCGACCTCACGTGAACTGGCACCAGTGCCAAAACCTACACTCATATCTTCCTCGAGAGCATCTGTGGATTTTGAGAAATTGTGTTTGACACTACTTATGTCAATACTGGAATCGAGACACACAGACGCCTCTATACTTAGGATTGGTACACATTGGTTAGATCTATTTTCCCCTGTGGTTTTTGCTATTTTTCCCGCATATCCATGCACCCTATCGAACTTTGACCTGTTTCTTAAGACCTTGTATTCAAAGGGAAGTCGAAAAGTGTAAATAAAAAAGGAACACATTATTGTGAACCCAGGTAGAATTTATAAGTAGAATAACAGTTTTATATAATCAAAACACCTGTCCAATGGTATACTAAGGTCGTAGCTAAAGTTTAAAAGCCTAAAACAGAGGATAAGAATGCTGCATGATAATGATATAAACTGGTGAAGTACACGATATTCCAAACTACCACGCAGGCTAAACAATAATTGGAAAGAGAGAGAGAGAGAGAGAGAGAGAGAGAGAGAGAGAGAGAGAGAGAGAGAGCATGTAAAATACAATGAAAAGCAGAATAAAGAGAACAAAATACGAAAGTCAGGGGAAAAAGGGAGAATATAATAAAAATGAAACGAGGAAGTGGGAGAGGAGGAGGATGAGGCAGAACCCGACAGTAACACGCAACCCTACGAAGAGACCGCTTTGGGTCAAACTGTTTTATTGCGCTTTAAAAGCATGAGCAAAAATGAACAAGGTTGTCTAGAAGCTAATGGAACTGAAAATTGGATTTGGATTTTGTCTCGTTCTCTGTAGCTAACTTAATTTTGCTCTCGTCTTCTCCTTTGGTCGACAGCGCGACTATGGGAGCATGGTATTGTTCCTATCTAGGTCACAATTTCCTGGAAGGGTAAAACGAGGAAAAAACCGAGCCTGGAATCAGACAAGAGAGAAAATGATGGGAGAATGAAAAGAGATTAGGAGTGCTGAAAAGGCCGTTATTGGATCAAGCACTGGTTTGTGGGCACTCTAAACACTTTAGCTGCTCATCTCGAGAAACAGATTTTGGCGAGTTTGTTCCGATTCGTTTGTTCATTTTTTTTGCTTGCTTCGTACTCTGATCACTTTGTGGTTAGCTCTTTGATGCAATTGTTGGTCTTTACAATTATATTATTCAGGAACAAGATTCACGTGAACCTGTTGCACTAATTCCACGCCGCAAAAAAGTGGAACAGGAAACTAATGGCCCAATCAATTTTGGAGTAATTTTATAACGATACAGTTCAGCAAAAAGTCAGGTAGTTTGCACTTTGGGAATTCCCGTTTTCTTTTATCCGAGAAGCCTTGAATCTCTACTGTACAAAGAGAGCTCCCTTTTTAGTAGTTTTTCTTTTTTCTGGTTTATTTTTCTTTTTTGTTTTGTTTTGTGTTTTGTTTTGTTGGGTGTTTTTTGTTGTTTTTTCAGGAAAATGGCAAACCAATGGCTTAAGTCTGGAATATTCTGTGTCGATACAGTTCAAAATCATGAAAATTGGACTCTGTTATATTTTTACGAATATTGAATACTAGATCTGCCTTCCTTTATATTTTGAGGCGTAAGAGTGTTTGGTTTCTTCTTTTAATTAAAAAGGGATGCAAATGCCGGCAAAGACAGAATAATAATAAGCTTAAATAATTTAACATAGATCAAGTCCTTTTTTTGTTGTTAGTAACAGTTTTCATAACGTGTTTCAACGGAACCATGAACAGACACCACGCTGACCGGCTGATATGGCTTTTTGTTTTCTTGTTCTCTGTTCCCATTCAAATGGTATCAAACTGAAGCACAAGAGCTCGATTTACCATTCTTACAGACAGGACAGAAATTGATTATTTTTACCACCCGACCGTGCCGTAAAGCAAATTTAAGCCCCACAGTAATTGTGTATGTTACTTGTTTGCCTTTTAAAAAGAACACCAAGTCCCTAAAAATACCTCGGTTCCGAAGTGAAGGATCCTTTAAATTGATTTGCAGTCGTTGGGGAAATCGTTGCAGACAAACGTGAAAACATTCCATTATTCTTACCATAATTTAAAAATTAATTTCAACAAGGAAGGTCGACGGCCTCGATAGTAGTTTGCACCTGTCAGAAACACGGTGTGTGGTGCAAGGCTCAGGCAAACACTGTGTTTTCAATATGTAAGGCAGCATGGTGAAATCAGGTGCTAGTCAAAATAATGAAAGTGAAGAAACTGCCATTTTTCCGTAGGTTTGGAAATCTGTATCGAAATTTTGTAGGTTTTTTTTTTTTTTGGCTCAACACCTCTTATGCACATTAAAACATATTTCAGTGTTAAGTTTTACTCAATAACGTTGATTAAATGCATTTAAAAATGTAAATTTTCTACAGGGTCTCAAGCAAAGGAAATGACCAAACTTTTGTGGTTATTTTCTTGCTAATTTTGCCTCAGAAACCAGGGGACCCCACCTTCTTCAATGACATATATTGCGACTTGTGTCCAAGATATATGGGTATTGTTTTCATTGAAAGCAAAGCAAATGAACAGGCTTTAAGACGAGCGCCTGATTCCACCGCGTCATGACACATATGGCCAAAATGTAGAGTTTGGATACCCAAAAGGAGATCATCAACAGCATTGCCTTTCTCACCCTGGATGAGGGTATATGCAGACCACGAACAAACACTTTCAGCATTTTCCCTATCCCGAACTATCCTCTTTGTGCTATTCCAAAAATGATACCGGGACAAAAATATTTCAAACTGTCAGTTTGTCAATTTGCACAGAGCCAGGTGAGACCGGGTGAAATCATTCAACATCAAACGAGCAGGCAGTGAGCGCGCGCCAAAAATAAGCACATACAACAATTTCTGTAACAATGTGTCCCATAATTTCAACTTCCGCATACAGGTTTCTAAAGTTGTATAATTTTGTTGACTTAATAATTAGCTTTGGTGTATCAGGGAGACTTTTGTTTTTCTTTTGTAAAATAATCATTTATGTTTTTATTATTTTTTTTAAAGTGGATAGAACATATATAAGTAAACAAGAAAGGGATCTTGGTGACAATAAGTTATCTGTGGCGCTCCGACAATGATTTGCGAAAGTCTTAGGGAAAAGAAGTGAGTTGGCAGATTCCCAGCAAGAGCTGGTAAACTTGAATATATGGGCTTTTGTGTCTATCTTTAGAGACGCGTTTGGGGCAAGACGCTAGCATAAGAACGTATAGCGGCAAGAACGTATAGCGTTTGGGGCTAGACCATGCTAGACGCTGGTATAAGAACGTATAGGTTTTGGGGACATCCCGACTAAAACAACCTGGCAGGTACGGTTGAGAGAGGTGTTTGGGGAAGGGGGGAGGGGGGAGGAGGGAGAGAGGTGTGGTGGAGTAAGGTTAAAAACCACGAGGATGAATCATCCACTACAGGTTCCTTGAATTTAGGCAATCTGACCTTCCACGTTATGTCACAGCCCTTTCCAAACGTTCCTGGTCCGGAGGGATGCAAATTGCTCATCAAATATTTACCATTAGTTTCGTTTTTCTCTTTATCCGCTCCAAACAGAGTAGACCTGAAACCGCCTTTGAAGATAAACGTGATGTTATGCTAACCATACGACCTTTAATTGTGATTTTTGTCAGTGGAGAGATTAATTCTAAAGCCATAAGTGGCGCTCGAAACCCGTCGTGTCGCGGAACGTTTCGTGTGTAAACGGAAGAGGTGTCAGTCAGTCTCGACAACCGACGACCGCCATGCTAATTGCGGTGACCGTGACGTCATGCTTGTCCTTCTTTTCATCCTACACTGGCATACAAATGTTGGAATAGTGTCCTAAAAGGCCTAATTGTACCCTTACAAGAGTGCACTTACTACGCAAGATTTGGGGACAGGTTCGGAGGTGTTTTTCATTGCTTGATCTATTTCTGTCTTGTAAATGTAGAGCTCTCTTTTGCTTGAACAGACAGTATCCGATTGACCTTTTTCCCATTTTCCGTTGTGTTATTTTTGTAGTCATTATCGCCCTTTTCCCGGATATCGAGTAAACATATCTATTGCTTTCGTAAATGATACGTAAATTGAGTATGGGTTTTAAAAACTGTTTTGAGCATAAACTCTTGTTATGATACATTGTTTTTTGCTTAGATACTTTGTGCAAGTATGAGCAATAGTGTAAATTATTTTAATTCGAATGGTCACTGTGGCGTTTTCAAATTTGCTTGGTTTTAAATGTTCGCCATTCTTTTCACTCACTTGGCACAGTGTTATCAGTGATTTACATAAAAGAGGTCCCTGGGCTTTAGACAACTTACAACGTTTAAAGCGTCTTTAAATCCTGGTCGCCTTGGATATTCCTTAATGTTGGTTAAAAATCAAAGAATAAAGCATGTACTCAGAATAATGGCTGCTTAACATTTTTATCTTAAATCTCTGTTACATTTTGTGTATTGTCTTTGGATTTCCGAGTAGCAAGTACTTGCAAGATTTAATAACGGTTTTTTAGTGTGGTGTCCCAAAGTCCCAGATTCAAGATGACAACTTTTCCATCTCAGCCAAAAAGCCGATCACACCAACACTTTTTTGTCCCCTGTGAACGCTAGTATCGATACTAAGTTGGAACGGCCTGGAGATGGTATAATGGAGTAAGGTTCCAAGATGTCAAGATTTTACAACTGTCACCCTGAATCACTTCAACGAGCATGGGAGAGGGAGGGCGAGAGAGAGGGAGAGAGAGCGAGAGAGAGAGGGGGGGGAGAGGGGGGGATAGG
>NW_004797489.1:850237-854886 GCF_000002075.1 Aplysia californica | reverse complement strand
TGTGTGTGTGTGTGTGTGTATGCGTGTGTGCGGGTGTGATCTCTCTACTTCTCCGGTCGTCTTTCTATCTGTTTCTCTGTCTGCCTGTCTGGCTGTCTATCTGTCTATCTGTCTGTGGGTGGGTCTGTCTGTCTGTGTGTCTGTCTATGTCCCCTACTCCCGTCACAAAAATACTTATACTAAACACTGCATACTATATTTTCTATTTGAACGCTTACATTCTTCTCTTCCGAAAATACGAACATAATTCTAAACTAACTTTCCGTAACCATGGAAACACCCGACACATATCAACTCGCAATGCATCTTCCCATTATGTCGGTTACTAAACTACAAATATGTAAATCGGTCTCCCAAATTTATCGTTACACTTGGCAAAATCTGAATCGTGTTCCAAACCAAACAAGAATCGTTTACCCTCCTCTTGGCGTAACAAATTAACATGTCGTCTTTCGAGCTTTGTTAAACAAAGATAACACTATGGGGAAACGCCATCTTGTTCGTCTGAGACGACCTCATCATGGTGCGCCAGGCGCAGTTCTTTGATCTAACAAAGCCGTTCATGTGTAAACCATTTCTATGTCTGGTCGCCGTTTATTTATCCAAAAGCGCGCCGTGGATAGCTTTGGCATATTCGATACGTCTTCATACACAACTCGTTTGTCTATGACATGTTCGTAAAGTAGGCGCGCAACTTGGTGCAAACAACGTTGAAGCATATATTGGTTGCTGTAACAAGCCTCGCATTGATAAAGGCATTTCTGTCTACGATCTTGTTGGTAATCTACTCTTCATGCTTTCTGCAATTTCCTATAAAGAGGAGACTGCAACATCTCGATCGATTATCAGTACTCGATTAATTCAGATGATAATAACTAGCCCCTGAACTCTGTTTTTGTTGTTTAATTGAAGCAACATTTTCAAGACCGTGCTGAAAAGAGCGTATAAGATCTCCTACAGCGGATAGAAGGAATATTAGAGAGTCTAATTATCGTTTACCTTTACTCCGTACAACTTTGAAGATGCTGTTCTTTGATTTCCACTGGGCGATGGTGATGATAGCTATTTCTCATCCTTTGGGACTTTCCCACGACCCTGAGAACATCAAATGTAAAAGTAATTCATTTTTTGTTTCTTTCTGACTTTTTGTTCTAAATAAGACACCAAACGTAGATCTTTGAAAACGCATTGAACTTTTTATTTAAAAAGAGAATCGTTGAGTATTCAAGTCTTTCTGTTTCTCTGTGTTGCTGGGCTGGAGATAGCTAGTCTGGCACTCCCCTCGGAATGATGGATGGGCACTGTTTGGCGAACTGTAGAGGAAAACAAACTCACTAAGCGCTACTGCAGCCATAACTTCATGGCCTGACAACCAGGCTTCCGTTTCAATATTTATCCTGGTCATCGACAGCAACCTTTGAAATTCGAACAATTTAGAAAGGAGTAGATCGTTCTGACAGATATTATTTTTTTCAAATCGTCGGCAGGCCCCTTTCTCTCTCTCTCTCTCTCTCTCTCTCTCTCTCTCTCTCTCTCTCTCTCTCTCTCTCTCTCTCTCTCTCTCTCTCTTTGTATCCCTCTCTCTCTCTTTGTATCCATCTCTCTCTCTCTACCTATGTATCTCGCTTTCTTTTTCTTTCTTCTTTTCTCTCTACCCCCCCCCCCTCTTTCGCCTCTCCCTGTTCTTTCTCTTTATGTTTGCTTGCTCCTCCCCTTCTCCCCCCCCCTCTCTCTCTTTCCTGTTCTCTCTCCTTCGATGTATTTCCTTTCTCTTTTTCTGTCTTTTCATACTTACCTATCTACCTACCTACTAACCTACCTACTAACCTACCTACCTACCTACCTACCTACCTACTTACCTACCTACATACATACCTACCTACCTATCTATCTATCTATCTATCTATCTATCTATCTATCTATCTATCTATCTATCTATCTGTCTATCTATCTAGACTTCTATCCATCTATCTATCTCTATGGAACTCGTATAATCTTCGAAAACTTTTTCGACCGTCTCGTTTTCTTTCTTTCTTTATCTCTTTCGTTTCGTTTTTGGTTCTTGTCTTTCCTCTCTAGCCCCTGGAAATGCAGGGTGGTTATAATAATATTCATAGTTTGAAAAGCAGCTAAAGCCAAGTCAAAACAATACTAATGTCGAAAGGGTCTGTATCTCAAGGTAGATATAAGCCTTTCCGTAAAGTTCTGAAGTACTGTCCTCAGTGTAGATGTTTTCAAGAGAAAAGATAATTGGTAAAATTAAGTTTTAATGTGGAAGTTTTACGGCACTTGCAACACACATAGGCCATAAAAGTATACATTCATAATTATTTTGTTAGGGGATCCAGCAATTCATGTCACTGATGAGCTAGTAGAAATGTTGGAAGGAAGTGATTTTCAACAATATTTTATGCAAATCGGTTTGAGAAAGGAGGGGGGGGTGATTTTGTTAGTTTGTTTTGTCTGGGATTGTATAATAAAAGTGCAGAACAAATAGACACACAGTTGTGATTTGAGAGAGAGAGAGAGAGAGAGAGAGAGAGAGAGAGAGAGAGAGAGAGAGAGAGAGAGAGAGAGAGAGAGAGAGAGAGTATGTCCAAAGGTATTCTAAACCTGGTCATGTCCATTTATAATGATTGCTTTTTTAAGACTCAGCAGACGTCATTTTTGAAAAGTGACGTACGGCGGAGTCTCACACTAAGCTATTCGATATGACCAAAAAGCTGCGAGAAACACTTTTTGTTATGGTTTATTTTATTTTCTCTTAAAAGTTGAAGCATTCGCCTTTTTTAAAAACTACCTTTTTTTTTAGACACTCGAGATTCTATGAACAGAAATAGTGGCATCAGCTTCCAAGCAGATAATAACAGGCTTGAAAGCCACTTCCTTATCGGTTCCCTCTTCTATTGCTCTATCATTTCAAGTGCTATAAATAAGCTGCACATTCCCGAGTTCAGCCGGGGTCGAACACACTGCACCTTGACTTCGGCAAGGATATGTGTATCAGAAAGGGACATGATCTCTCGGGGAACTGTGCCTGTTATCAAGAGCTTTCAGTTGAACCATGAGCTGCACTCGACCGAGAACACAAGAGCGTGAAAAATCAAGGGGTGACAGCCACACCCCACCCCCTCCCCAAAAGTTGGATTTTTAGGTTTTCAGCAAGGGTAGATCTGGTACATGATGTATTTAAATAATACGATATCATTACTATGCTCACTGCTCACCCTTATCTGAAAACGTGCTGCTTTTGCGGGTTATGTGCTTAATAGCGATGACCATACTGCCTATCACGAGAGAAACAACCCTGTTTGACTTGTCAAAACCTAGAAATCTCCTTTTTAAGTTCTTCACTATTCCTGTATTTATTGTTAAAATGTAAATTTCTGAAGGTGTTCCCACGCACCTGAATCGCCTTGGGTGTGCAACTTACAAAAGTATAAGCAGTCGCTTTATTTGATTGGTATCGCATTCCTTCGTATATTGTTATTTGGAGAACATTTGATCATTTATCATCCACACTTCTTCAAGGAATCAACGTACATCGATTTCGGCTGGAATACCCTAACGTAAATGTCATTTTGTGAATCTTGGGTGACCCTTGCAGAATTTTGCAGGTTCTTATAAATGTTGGTTGCTCAGACGTTTTTCACAAGCTTATGGATTGAATCTTTCTGCTTTCGTTCGTAAATATAACAACGAGTTTTTGCGTTTCTATTATTACAGGATGAGATTGACATAAAGTCAATGTTATGGTCTGAACGCAAAAAGCCCTGGGCTTTTCCAAAAAGTGCAAGGAGGTGACTAAGTTCAATATCTTAAAATTCCCTTTATTATGTTCAATGGGCTTTCTTCATAGAATGTCTCTGGTTATAGAATAGAAAGCTGTTATCCTTGAGCATGAAATTAAGAACAATAGCTGGGTAGAATTCTTCAGTTTTATGATCAATGGAGCACTCATTATTACAGACTTTAAAAATACCATGTTGGCCTGCTCGGCATTTCAGTGTTAAGGAACAGAAGTGCGTTACACAAGGTGGGACGTGTTTCCTCAGTGCAGCGTTCTATATTATTACACAATGAGCGATATTCGCACGGATTATAGGCATTTTTCAAGTCCTGTGAATTAAAAAGAGGTAGAAATAATTACTTTCTACTTGAAGCTGACAGTTATCGGTCTTGTTCCAATTTGAATTTCTCGTGGCTTGCACTAACCGACTTCAGGACCACAATCTCTGCTTAACGTCTGTGATAAATTCCTCAACGTTCAGGAAGCACGTCGGCCGAGTGCGGAAAATGCGTAGGGCAGACTGCAGAAATTACAATTTGGCCGTCCCGGAGACTCAAAGGAGCCTTACATCTTTTCTATTTTACCTGTAATTTCTAATCAGAAGATCACGTTGCTCTCAGAATCTGAAGGCAAAATCGTCCCAGGTTTCCTTTGCTTTCAGGGCGTTTTTGCATGTCCTTTCAAACTGAAACAGGATCCGACATTTCGTTGTCTATAAGGAGGTTGTCTCTGGACAAATCTTAGCTATTCGTGGAAAAGCCACAAAAGAACCTGATAAACTTAATAGTGGCGGCATAGAGCCAGGGAGCATGACAAAACGTAAAATGTTAAATTCCAAAGATGATTTTTTTCCCTTGGG
>NW_004797489.1:847374-850115 GCF_000002075.1 Aplysia californica | reverse complement strand
GGAAAAAGAATGGGGTGAAAGAGGGTGGGGGTAAGTGTGGAGGGAAGGTGGAAGGGGGCTTATTATTGGAAAATAATTTGAAGAAAGAAAAAATGAAATTACAGACTACGGAAAATTCAATATGGGCCTAGTAGCTAGCGGTGGTCCAAGTTTGAGATGGCATTATTGATTATCATTTCATTGATCAGACTGGAAACCTTTGGTGAGCTGGGTTTGGTACGTTTACTTGTGCTTACGTCTGTAAGGAATGCAATTATTGACCATCAGCCCCACCTACAATAATTGCATACGATTGCAAGGATACTGCTTTCTTGAATATTCTAAATCAGTTAAATTTCTGGAAAAGGTCACGCAAAATAGTAAAAAAACGAAAAAATGACAAAATATTTCCCTACTCAGACGGTACCAAGGTGAAGGTACATCAGATACTAGGGAAATAAGAACTGTTCACCATTAGAAGAGTATGCTGGTTTTTTATGAGTAGTGTTTTTCCGGGGTGTGTGGTTGTTTTGCTTTGTTTTACATGTATTTTGTTTTGTTTTTGTTGTTGTTGGTTTGTTGCTTTTTGTTGTTGTTTTGTTTAGTTTTTGTTTTGTTTTTTTTTTGTGGAGGGGAGGGGGGGGGTTGGAAATTCTGTTAATTAGTGTTCTTAAGGTCAAAAGAGGGCTCTCATAGTCGTGTCAAAAGTTTCGGACCCAATTATTTTTTTCCTGTAATTTTGCATCTTCCTGGCTGGGAGTTTGGGTTTTTATGATAAAATGAGACGTGAAATAAGAAAGTCTAAGACAAAAATTCCAAAAGGAGAGCAAAAAGTGGAAATCGGATGCCTGCGATTTTGTAGCGCCGAAGTTTACATCACTTAGCAAAGAGGCAGGGCCCCATATTTGCAATCCACATTTATATTTGAAATAATTATCAACAGAAAAAAATCCTCAACTGAAGAATACTATTAATATAAGATCTGAACCAAGTGACGTTTCATGTCGGATGTTACATACCATTATGGTGAAACCTTTTTTATTAATCGAATAAATATTATAGGATGATTCTACTTTAAAACATTTAAGAATATTGGAACAAAGGTCAGAAAAAATGTCTAAGTAGAGTCGATAAGTAAGTCAAAGTCCTATACAAGAGAGTGGTTCAACGTAGTCCTGTTGCGAATTCTTTCACTTTTGATCCTGAGGTCAAGAATTCAAACTCTTTACTGAATCTGAGACATTTTTCATAGCTATTTTTGTTACAAGCGAGGCTATATCTTAGACAGACGCCTAAACGTATGTGTCGTCACATAAAGATACGGCCGGCTGTTCTTAAAGCAGGAAATAAGAATGCTAAAAGCTAATTTCAGCAACATATTATTTTGAAATTTAAAAAATTAAGCAGCACAGGTACAGAATCCAGATATCCATCTGTAACTTGAAATGAATGAGTTACCTCTCGGGAATTTTTATCAGTATCTGATATTTGGCTTTTGAAAAAAAAGCTTTTCATCTTGACAGGAAAAGTAAGGGGATCGGGGATGAGAAAAAAAGAGGATGAAAATACAAGGATTTAGGAGCAATAAAAATGAGCGAATGAAAAGGGAGTATTTATTTTTGGAAAGGGAACATTCACACTTAGGGGATTAGTAACAAGTGTCTCTTCTTTTTCTTTCTTTTTTTTCTGAGGAATAGGAGATGGAGATGGGGGGGGGGGTATTGACTTTATACTACAGAATGAATCTACACTATTCATAAACAGTAACCTGTTGGAGTTTTTGCCACATTTATTTGTAGTACACATCATAAGGACATTTCGGTTTCAGGTTCTGTTCCTTGTCAAAGACTTCGGTTTTTGTCTAGCAGGTAGACAGCATTAATTAATTACGTGGACGAGACATACAAGTCAATCGAAGCCGCATAATTTAGATTGAGTTTGTTTGAGATATCTTATTTTCAAAATTTCGTTTTGTCCCGATGTACCTGGACCTAACGATGACACAGCACAATAAGTTACGATGCGTTGTATGCGGTACACAACGGAAATATCCAATCTCACACCTCTTTGACTTTGAATGCTCGGCTGACATCATGCTATGATGAAAACAACCCAGGTTCGAATCCCAACTGTGGAGGCATGGGCATTTTGGGGACTTCTTGTCTTCTCCCTCTCCTACCGGAGCCTGACCTTTTGTCTGAAGCCCTGACCCCAAAAAATCCACTATATCGCTGAAAGTTGGGTTAAGCCCTCATCATAAACTGCCAGATATATACATGGCATACCTTCACCTTTCCAGTGACTTCCAAGCGTCACTCATTAGGAGAAACAATATTCATATGTCGTCCCGTGTCGGGTTATGTGGCTTAATTATGTAGACATCCCTGCTCATTGGCGTGGCAGGCACTACGCGCAAGGGGATCATATCTCATCCCCAACTAGGACGGGGAATAGCCTCCCCTTTCGGCGTGGACGCCTTGCTTGATGTGCGGCCGCTATGCGTCTTGACATTTACTGCGGAACTAATTAACAATGGCTATTATGAATAGTTATACACCGTGTGGGATTACCACGCAGACGGGGAAAACGAGGCTTGTGTGCAAAGGTGTGAGGTTGGAACGGAGGAAAGTAAAGCGCGAGAGTGGACACATAGAAAAGAGAATGGATTGATTGGAATTATGAGGATACATGATTGTAAGATAGAAAGACTAGGTTCTAAGAGAGGGAGCGAGTGAGAAAGAGAGAGAGAGAGAGAGAGAGAG
>NW_004797489.1:844663-847086 GCF_000002075.1 Aplysia californica | reverse complement strand
GAGGGAGAAAGACTGACAGAGAGAGAGAGAAAGAGAGAAATAGACAGACAGACAGACAGACAGACAGAGAAAGAAAGAGAAGAAGAGATTAAGACACACACACACACAGAGAATGAGGGAGTGAAGTTTGGTTTGTCATAACGAGCTACAGTGGTCACTCTTGAGAGAGAAGAAGTCGTGGAGGAAAACAGACAGCCAGGAACATTTAACTCTCTATAAAGACGTGGCGGACACATTATGCCTGATCAGCAGACCAAAGGCAATGTTGCAGCACATTTCGCACGATTATTCTTCAGTCTGAAGCACAAATTTGCATATTTTCTTTCTTGCATGCATGTCGTTGCGTGTCTTTTCAGGGGAATTAAAACAGAATGGAATTTGTATTATTAACAAAATTAATAATGCTTCTTTTGTACAGTCACCCCAAACTGCGCGTCGAATGATCGAAATGCGTGTCTTGATCATGAGTTAAACTTTTTCGCTATTCCGAATTTTTTAGGTGCACATTTCCAACATAATATTATTCTGAATGTAAATCCGCTACAATGATACAGAGCAACTCATTTCGATGTCAGTACATGTACTTAGACTTGTGGACTTTAGTACCAATACTCATGAACAATTCCAAGCAAGCAGACAAATAAACAAGCAAGCAAACAAACAAACAAACAAACGTTGTATGAGGTGTTTGTTTAATAACTGAAAAGATTTCAACTCCCTTTTCTAAGGTAAAAAAAAAACAACACTCAAAGACATTTCCAAGATAGCATTTTCCGTAACTACTGTGGTCGCCTGTGGGCGTTTCCTCTGTCGGCGCACCCCCCCACCCCCACCCCGTCCCACCCCTTTTCAGCCCCCTTTTTTAGATAGATTTTGCATTTTTTTCCTTTTTGCGAATACAGGATTTTCTGGCTCATAGTATGTAAACTCGCCAATATTGATGATTTAGCAACTAACTGCAGTCGAGGACATACGAATTGAAAGCTATACGCGGGTGGTCGACGGGTGCTCTGGTGTGGTTTGCCCTTTCATCCCTATCAAATGTATCTTTTTGTCCTTATCTCTCCTTGTTCTTTTTTTTGTTCTTGGTAATTTTTTGTAAATCATCTAACCATCAGCACATGTATGACCTATAGTGCGGTCAAAAATCGTGGCGCAACTTATTGTCAAATATCTCCTCAACTATTGAACATAGGTTCTCCAATTTTTGCACAATGACTTGTATCTACTTGTCTTTATAGATCAATATTTTTATAAATCCCTGCTATATGTATTCAAAAAATTCCTTAATAAATACTAATAAGAAACCCAAGTTGGTGGTTTCTTCAGATTTTTAAATGTTTAAAGCTGGGGTAATATTGCTTTTAATAGCAAGTCCGTCAGGTTCTTCTAATCGGGACATTATGCTTATTGAACGCATGTCTTAAGAACCTAAGTGCAAAAAATGTGTTCACTATTTCAACAATTTCTTGTAAAATGTTTTGCAAATAAAAATTGTCATTGATGAGCTGTGACGTAAGCCATATGCATAACCAAAATGAGTGCAAGAAACGGGAAAAGCTGTGAACAATCCCATTTTACGCCTGACGGAGATATTTAGTATTCTATATACATTTATGAAAATAAGTTTTTAAATCTATCTCCAATTGATCTGGAAAAATATGATTTAGTTAAGACAAATTGATACAAACTAATGTGCAAAGTATGGATGACATTGGTTCACCCGTTAAAGAGATATTTGAGGATAAGTTGTGCTATGAATTTTTTACCGCACTTTAAGAGTTGTGTACAAGTGCCGCTCTTACTAAAACGAAAGAGAAAGATATACAACAGGAATAGAATTCAGAATCTACTCATATTTATACAAATCCATGCAGGCCATAAAAAAATGGCCCCTCATCTCTATACATGCTCCTACCAACTCATTTTCCTTAAAGTAATCTTTTACTGTTTTCAAAATCTATACCCCCTCTCACCGTCATCACCACCCTCCCCTTCCATCCCCATCCCCATCCCCATCCCCATCCCCAACCACATCCTTCACACCAACCCTTTACATCCCCCCTCCCACTCCCTAGCTTCGTTCTGTCGATTTATTTCAGGCCCTATGAGACTGTGATTTGTCGATATCCCAAGCGATGTGGGATACTAAATCATACAACAATCCTGGAGACAAATTGTTAGAAAATCTTCCTCGCTTGGGAATCAATCTTAGATATTTTGAGTACTAGGCAGACCGCCTGGCCATTACATCACAGACGTCTTTAAGTGTCTTTCTCCCCCACCCTTCAACTCCACCATCCCCCAACACAGACACACACACACAGACAGACAGACAGACAGACACACACACACACACACACGCACACACACACACTCACACACATACACACACACTCATACACACACACACACACACACAC
>NW_004797489.1:839766-840986 GCF_000002075.1 Aplysia californica | reverse complement strand
CAGAGAGAGAGAGAGAGAGAGAGAGAGAGAGAGAGAGAGAGAGCGAGAGAGAGGTGGGAATAAGGAAAGAAAGAGAAAGGGAGGAGGGAGAAACCAACAACTTCGTTTGTTAACTTCTTGCTGAACCTTGAAGTTATTATTAGTTCATTCCTAGACAGCGGGAAGGGAGGATGGAAGGTGTACTGTAAGCCTTGTGTAGCCCCTTCCATCAAAACTGTAGACTCATACGTACACTGTACTTCTTTTCAGTTTTACTATCACCACGATATTGTTCAGGTGAAATGTTCCGGTAACCATTACACCTCGTCCAAATAATTGTGTCCTTTGTAACTTGTTGCACGTAGATCGAAGAAAACGTCCTGAGAACTGGTGGCTGAAAGGTGCCACTGAACTGGTAGGTTACTTTTTTCCCCCTCACTGTCCCTTAGTATTTTTTAGCTGTCTGTCATGCTCTTTTCCCAGCACTATATTGCCATTTTTTTGTTTGTTTGTTTGTTTGTTTGTTTTTGTTTGTTTGTTGTTTTTTTGGGGTTTATTTTGTTGGTTGTTATGACACTCTTTACACAATTCAAAATTAAAACAGTGCAAAGGCAAAACGAGAGAATTCGAACTCCGGTCATCGCAATTGGACTCGAGCCTTGGTAGCTTTCTTCTGTTGCTTTAATCTGTCTGCCTTTTGACCAAAGTTGTTGTTTTTTATAAACAACGAGACTGATCAAAAGTTTAGTGAAGCATTAGTAAATATTATTTTGCACCTAAAAAGACATAAAGGTCTTGAACATCTTGCTCTCACTGGCAAAATTGAAGGCAAACAAGGCAGGGGTAGACCCAGAGCAACATACTTGGAGAGCCTGAACAGATTGGTGGCCGGGAAAGATCAGGGTAATGTAGCTTTTTTAACAGCATCCGAGCACAGGAATGAATGGAAAACCATGATTGCCGATGCCTGTCACAGATCTGGAACTTGACGAGGATACAAACTCAAGGAAAGTGTCGCCAGGATTATGCTCTAGAATGCAAGCAATTGGAGGGCGCCACTCTTTACTTTCCATCTTTCACATCATTTTGTCTTACTTTGTCCCACCACTAAATGGAAATTGTCGTATCGATATAATGCTTCTTTTATTCAAATTTGAAAGAAAATAAACGATCTAGAATCACGTATATTACTCACCCCTAGCACTCATTAGGTAAAAATATTCTGGATCCCCCCCCCCCCC
>NW_004797489.1:837324-839397 GCF_000002075.1 Aplysia californica | reverse complement strand
CACACACACACACACAAATTATACCCGCGACTCTTATTTCTTGCTCTCAATTCATATGCAGGGTAAACCATTATTTCTTCACCACACTCTCTTGGAATCTACAGGTATCTGTTACTCTCACACCACAAAAATGGCAAGGATTCCCTGCTTATCATTAGTGACCGAAGCAGGGAATGAGTAGCATCTTATCCACTGAAGAACATGTTAGTAAAGACGCCACTCTCATTAAACCCACATTTCTGAAATTGTCTCAAACTTTTGCGGAAAAGAAGAGTATAACTGGTAGATCCTATTTTCTTCATTTCACTTTGTTCTTCCTTTATGTGCCTCTTGTTTTGTTGGGTATGTGTTGTTGTTGCTGTTTGTTTGGGTTTTTGTTGTTGTTGTTTTTTTGTTGTTGTTGTTTTTGTTTTTTTTGTTTTTTGCTGGCACCGTCAATATGTTGATGGGGGTATCTTTCCTCTAACAAATAAACCCTTTTTTCTGAGAGGCCAGTGTCAATACAAACATAGTACTACTGACACTGCTCGACAAAACGTCTATTAGAACTGCCACTCACTCCCTTGGTGCCCCCTGGGAATGACCAAAGGTCAAATTGTCTTTCTGCTACCACATGGTCTTTCTGTATCGTCCAGTTACCTGCAGCTCTCGTCAACTCCTACACAATTGCCTGGATTGCCACAAAGTATGTTTTATGAAGATGTAGGCCATGCTTGTAAGGTTTTATTTTTCTTGATATTAAGAAAACAACATCTAACGGCCCACCGTGGTGTAATAAAGACTCTTTACTATAAGAGACAAAAGACGTTACCGGAAGAGGAAGTCGAATTTGTCCGTTCGCCGTCTTTCTTCCAGGATACTGTTTGCTACTAGTTGACTCTAACAGGTAGCCTGCCTCCAATATGAAAATACTAATAATGCCCTTTCTTGTTGTGTGAATGCGTGGGTGCACCTGACTTCTGTAACACCACTGCCATTGAAAACGACCAGGACAAATTTATCCCAGAGAGATGAATTAGGATTTTCATTGTCATTGTCATTGTCAACATGGGAGAAAACATTTGCATCCATTTCATCTATTTATAGGACTGAACATCAATTTATATTTACGAATGCAATCCCTGGAGTTAAAGAACGATTTCTAGGTGAGAGCAAAGGTGCTAAATATGATCTTTCTGAGCTATTCGGTCTTGAAAATGCCAAGAACAAAAGCATTCATACAAGAGTCGGCTTGTGGCTGGGGGTGCTCTGGAGTGGTTTGATCCTTCTTTTCTATCAAACATGTACCGTCTTTATCCCTCTTTCATCTTTTCTTTTTATGCTACTCTCATGTAACACCTTTAACCTTCGGAACTCATGTGACTTATTTATGTTGCAAATGTGTAGCTCTTACTAAAACCGAAAAAGCCAAGACTCGTCGACATGCATGTCGTATCAGAATATAGCGAAAGACATTGAACTAGTCTCAAGAAATGGAGTGATGTCTCCACCTAAGCTACTGACAGATCCTCCTGGCCGTCTCTGATTGGCTGATGCTTCTTATAACGTGGTAGAGTCTAAGTCTATCTAAATAACAGGACAAAACAGAATTACCATAAAAGACAGAGGAAAAATTAGAAAAGTAGGAACAACCAGTTGCATACATATACCAAGTGCTCCAAGGATGTGACCTAAAAAGATGAAATATATACATGTAGCTCTAAGATTAAACAGGAAATTCCGGCCAAGAGCCAATCTCTGACCTAGTTCACTGCATATGACATTATCAGAACTCCAATTTCCTGATCGGGAGAGAACCGGACGTAAGGATCGTGTGTGACCATTCTGGGCAAGATCTGTACGCACGTGCTACCCTGAGATCGCTTTTTATTATAAAGATGGGTGGACACTCATTCACCCAGTCGGTTTTGCGTGCTCGGGAAATCAGACTGGCCAATAAACACTTTTCAATAGAAATCGGTAACTTTTATCTTTGGTTTCTCATAGCTGATATCATTTCTGAGGTGACCAAAAGCCGTCTCTAATTTTAGCAAATGTTATATTCTTATATCTAGTGAGTTCTCTCTCTCTCTC
>NW_004797489.1:833284-835904 GCF_000002075.1 Aplysia californica | reverse complement strand
ATTTTTTAATCTATTTATTTATTTATTTGTTTATTTATTCATTTACTTATTTATTTATTTATACATCGTCGTGTTTTTTCCTTCTATTTTTAAACGTCTATATTCCCATTCAATCTTTAACCCTAAAATTTCATAACGAAGAAAGAACAACTTTATTCAATGCAAGTAATTTCTTTAATACGGTACGATTAAACACAAGGGCCATCTTAAGAAAAAAAAAAGGGGGGGGGTAAAAAAAAGGTTTAATCCTGTCCGGAGTGTGTTTAATCACATCTATCACTTCTACTTTGAATGATACCTTCGCCAAGGCGCAGAATGATACCTAACAGTGATCTGTTACCCTGAAACAGAAAGCGCCGGCTACTGGACGAAAAAAAAAATAATCCTCTTACAAATTCATGATCTCGGCTCAAGGACAGTCTTTCATAAATTTTAGATGTCAGGACAGACACGGAAGTAAATTTTTGAACTCGCCATCGACCCCATACGTGGGCTTTCTGACGAGAGACGAGCGAGCCTTTGTGAACTTTTATTGTTCCCTTTGGCATCCACAGTTCCGTTCCGCTGATTGTTGGTCCGGGCCTATTAAAAATGTCCCATCTTTTCGATCACAAGTGTGGTTGTTGCACGAAGGAAACAGAATGCAGGCGTCAATTTTGTAATTGTGGGGTTTTTTTTCGGAGTGCAAAAGAAGTGAGGTCTATTTTCACTCGGGTTAGATAAGCAGGCTTGCAGCCACCTGCTTCCTAAATGATGTTAAGTTTGTCATTGCCACCTGAACATATTAACAACAAATCAAGCAACAGGTTATACGAAGAAACTAGCTTCCTCTGCGATCAGAAAAACCGTAGTCATTTTATTTGGTAAAAACAAACACAAACAATGTATTTTCTTATTACGTTTCGCATGGTAATTCATCTGAACACTGTGAGAGTAGACCAAATGGCACTAATGCACCTGAAAGGTGTAGTAGTAGAATCTGCTGTCTATGTCCAGCCACACTATTCATTGTGTTCGCTCACGTGAGGTGTTATTGCGTTCAGCGACAGACTATGCAGAAAGACTTCGGCCAGCGCTGGTCAAGTGCCCCCTGCGGACGTCCAACCCCGCCTAAGTGGCGCCATGACAGCTGCTCTTCTCGTCTGCAAGCTGTGGTAACGGACACACCCTGAGGCGAGAGAGGCACGCGCTGGTCACAGATTTAAGGAAACTACAGGAGGGGACAGACTTTTGGTGAAGGTTCAGCCGTTAAATGGTCAAGAATAGTATAATAAGTCTCAAAACCCTATTCAGACTGTTAAAAGGCAAGACTTAACTTTTAACGCCCAATTGAGATACACGGGCCTGTGAAGAGCCTAGAAACATTTCCTAAACAACCAGCATGAAAACAACCCCGCCCAAACGGGGATTCGAGCAAAGGTCATCCGCACAGTAGTCAACCATAATGCCAACCCACAGAATTCTACACTTAGTGTAGAATTCTGTGTGCCAACCTGACCTAAGGACACTCCCAGAACAAGGATATGACCTCTAACTACGAACTATACCAGGAATTCTAGAAAATGCGAGCTTAGAATTCGTACAGGGAACAACCGCACACAATTTCAGCTTAGCGTCGACTAAACCAACCTGATTGAAATGTGACTTAATTGTAAACCTACGTCACTAAGTTTGGAAAATTATCTAAAAATCAGATACAATTATTTTCATCTTTAAAACAGAAATAATAACCACATTCAAAGCCTGAGAACAATGTTCATGTCCTCAATTCGACGTTGTGGTAAGAAAATCTACCCCCCCCCCCCCCCCAAAAAAAAAAAACGCCACTAAAAAGCAATCGATAAAAATCCCGATATAATTAAAACGAAGACAATTAATTGGACGTGCATCTTTCATCATGCACCTTTTAGTATTTTGTTGTTACCATGCCATCTGTTTTTTTTCTCGAGTTCTGTGTGGGCTGGGCTCCCAGCACCCCTAGGGAGTTCCGTTGACCAACAGACAGACGGCCGGGGGCCACGCTTCGGTGCTCACGACCGTCTGGGTCAAAGAGCAAAGGTCGCTGAGCTCGTTGCACACCGCCGATCGACAGGATTTGTTTTGCGAGTTCAAGTTACAGCTAGGGTTAACTTTAGGGTAACGGGTAACTGCACAAGCAATAATATGATAAGAATCAATTAAGAAAAACGTGTGGTGAGCAAATTGCTTTCTGTCAGACTTGACATATTATGAACTTCAATTCTAAAGCAAACAATAATGCAACACGAAGGAAAAGCTTTATTATACTCAACGTATAGTGAACTGGTGTCAGATACCGGGTCAATGTTATTATAGGAATGAAAACCAGAACTCATGTGATAACTAGAAGGAATTGTCATTTTAGCGGCAAGGGGAAGAGTTTTTCATGCAAGAGATACAGTTATTTTGAAGAAATGTAAGTATCAGGGCTTGGGGATATGATAATACATAATATTATGCTTTTGCACTATCTCGAGACTGTACATATCACTTGCTGATGACAGGTATTAGAGCTGGGCGAAGGATCGATTCCGGAACCGATTCCCACGATTAATGCTACGTAAGAAAAACTCCGACTTCTTTTTACGTAAACCAACGGTTA
>NW_004797489.1:828961-830928 GCF_000002075.1 Aplysia californica | reverse complement strand
GGGGGTTAGGGGGTGGGGATTTTGTTCACTATATCATCACCCCGGCCCCTATCACAGAATCTGTACTCTCAATAACTGCCACAGTAACGGCTCTAAGTCAGTCTGTGGCAATGTTAGAGTATCCAGCCCTGGTTTTAGTTAAACGATGATCACAATATCATTAAAAGGTGCAAAATGTGTTGAAAAGTATCCATCTTGTTAAAGAGAAATGTGTTCAAAAAGTATGTGCAGTAATAATGCAATATTAACTTATAACTGCTGATGTTTTCGATATACGTTAGTGTTACACATTTCATTCGCTAAGAGCACGTTTCAAAACTTTATAAATATCACAACGCTGCACAAAGCAGTCATACGATTATATGCAGATCATCTGTGTCTTGGGGCGTCATATTCACTTTTACATATTACACAAAATATGGTTTTGTGAAATCGTATTTCATGTTAAGAGATATAACAGGAATCCATACTTCTCTAAAATACACTCGTGCATTTTTTTTTCTGAAATGTTCACCGCTCTTGATTCTTTTGGAAGATTGAAAAGGAAGAGCTATTTGCCAGGCGACAAATTTTTAAAAAGAAGCAACAAAAACTTGTCTTGGACAATAAAGAATAATAACTTTAAGAATATTGGTCCGAATATAAGAAAGACTTGTATTTCTATTACTTTTTCTAGAATATCTTGCTCTTGTCTGTGGGTTAATTACTATTGTTCCCAGTTTGTTTCTACTTTTATGCACTCTGTATCTTTGGAATTCAACTTGGATTTTGCCTACAGTTCACTGTAATTGTCCTCCATCCCTTTTCTCCCCACCTCATCCCTCACCCCCTTATAATATTTTCACGGTGAGGCTCTTCACCCACCTCTATAAAGAAGACGATAGTTCGACTAACTCGGGGGGAGGAGATAATGTTTTATCCAATGTATAAACGATTCCTTCTGCTGGATGTATCAGCAGGCGCACTCCAGTTTGGCCAGGAGAGGCAAGGTCGATAGACCAGTTTCCGAGATAATAATATTATTATTAAATATTATTTATAAACTGAGGTCAGCAGGTTGGAAGTATGTGCATGTGGTTTGTGTGTGTGTGCGTGTGTGTATGTGTGTGTATGTGTGTGTATGTGTTTGTGTGTGTGTGTCTGTCTCTCTCTCTCTTTCTCTCTTTCTCTGTTCTCTGTCTGTCTGTATGTCTATTAATCACGGATTCCTCTCTCCCCCAGTGGTCAAACTACGGAGTGTAAACATTCATTTGAATTTTAACAAAACATTGAAAAAAAGGAAAGTACGTAACACTGATTGTTATAGATTTGAATTGATCTCCATGGGGTTATGTGGTTTTCTCTTTTAATCCTGCACAATAACTTACATCTCCATCACATAATACGCAACATTGCAACAAAAACAACATAATTATGATATTGCTGGTCGCTAAAGTACAGAAAGGCCTTCCTTTCTTTTTTAGCCGGAGTTATCTTGATTTGCTGAAAAACACACCCTGGGGGCCTTCACCTATATGCTGTGACATCGTTTTGCCTTATTTGTTCACCTTATACATAGTGCACACTGCCAACTAAATTTGGTCGAAATGAGTCGAGGCCAGCCAGATTTTTTTCACGGAGGGGCAAAAAAACATCCTTTTTGCGCACTTTGATAACATCTTCCCAAATCAATTGTGTTTGTTTTTTAAGTGATTTCATCGAAATGTGCTAAAATAGTAGCTTTTGCTCCCCCACGGAGGAAAATCTGGCTAGCCCCGATTCAATTCGACTGAATTCGATTTTATAAGTGTGCAGTGGGTATTAGCTCACAAATTACTCGACCACTTGCGCCTGCTCGTAAGCCTGGATAGGCAAAATTTACAAGACATTGTCCAGAAGCTTAGCTCCCTTCACGTTGTTGTCAAATAATTAAAACTTGCCTCTTCTTCGTGTAATGATTTTTTATAAAGTAACGCCTTCTTTTCTGG
>NW_004797489.1:826214-828861 GCF_000002075.1 Aplysia californica | reverse complement strand
GTATTCAAATCCATGACCAAAAACATTAGAGCTCAAAATATGGTTTATCTTTACTAACCTATTTTTCAAATACACCAACGGCTATACTATTCAGCAGTGCTCGTGCGTTGATTGGTTGAGACATTTTTCAAAAGCTGTGATACATAAAGACTACACTGTGTAGACTGGTCTTTCAGTTGCATTGATTGTTGTATTATACACGCGAAAGGATTGTTTCGTTCCGCACATGCTGTGTTTTGCTGTTAACAAATAGTATTATTTACAGTATAGAAGGGTCGTTTGAACCCGAAATATTGCCCCCCCCCCCCCACTCCTCCTTCATCTAAAAAACAATTAAAATTAAAAATGAATTGAACCCTGATAAGTTAAGGAGAGAAATAAGCAACAGTACGATAAAGACAACGAAGAAAAGTGAACATAATATACTAAAATGCGAGTCGTTCGGCAGTTGCAAATCGATTTTTGGTGAAATCAGAAGAAGAGGAAAAGTATGAAGTACAGAGTCTGATCTCCTAATGACTATTACACTGTACATCCCGTGCTGAAGAAGGATAGACAGTTTATTTTTAGAAATAAACTTGTTGGCAGAAGCAGATATCATGAAGCTGCTTGGACGTCCATTTGGAAATGACAGAAGATAAAAATAATATTCACTTTCATTGTTATTCGACTTGAGCAACCGTTGTATCTCTTTAAAAATATTTAATTCCTTTAAACAAAAGAAAGTCTTTCAAACAACCATGCATAAAGGCCAAAGAAGGTTTATTATTAGGTTCCATGATAACGTTTGCACACATGCAACATAACACATGCTTCTCCGCCCAAGGTTTCAAATAAGGCGCGTCAAAAACAGCAGGCAGCCCAAGGAGGAAAACAGCTGCTGGCGTGAACGAAAATGAAAGCAGGAGGCAATGGGGTCAGGTCACTGCTCATTTGGCTGCCGAACCGCCAGAGAAAAACAAAGTGGCAAAAGACGTTGGTTTGAAAATTTAAATGAACAAAAGCAGGCCACAGAGGAACTGGATGAAGAGCTTGTGTTGACGAGGGCAAAGAGCACGTGCGCAGCCCTGGTCGTGAAAGGAAGTCCTAAGAGGGAAAAGACCACGGACGACAGAGTTTGAGATACCCAGAGGGTTGGGAGAAGGTTGGGAATGGGAGCGTTGGCTCCATAGAAACAAGACATTTTAAAAATATGATTTTATTCTTTTACACCCCCATCGACACAATTTATCTAATTTAGTTTTGCAGGCTTCTACCCTTCTTGTCAGAGCCAAACTGGGCTGAGAAGGGTACAACATCTTGGAAGAAAGACTGATATACTATATAAAAATTCTCCCCTCCAGGGAATCGAACTCGGGTCTGTTGCATGTGACGACGAAGCGCCCTAGTGCTGCACCACAGACACCACTTAAATATAGTTAGGATGATCAGGAGACCAGGTGCCCTAAGCTTTTTATACTACGGTCGTTGTGATGGGAATGGGGCGATAGATAATTCCCTTTCTCAGACTGGACTGCGGTGCGGATGGTCCTGGTTTGAACGCATAATACATGTAGCGTTTTCTAGAACTTGCGCTATTTCTGAAGTTTACAAAACTCTCGTTCCTCTTGGCTTACCCCTCTCGAAAATAGGTAACACTTAATTCGGACCGCCCCCCCCCCCACTCGAAAAAAGCACCCCTCAATTGAATTTACTGCAAAAATAAGGGTGTCATATCCATAACAGGGCAGTGAATATTAATCATGATGAAAGACATTAACTTTTACTCAGATCGTGAACGCTTTTCTTCTCTTTTTATCCCTTACATCCCCCCCCCCTTTTTTTTTGCCTAAACATACCCCAAACAAACAAGCAAAAAGAACCCTTCCCCTTCCACACTCAACCACATTCATTTCCGACAACTGAAAGAGCTGTATTGAATTTTGAATGCGACTCCGAGTACAATCCGATTCCAAACAGTCTGCTAGTGGGATGATTTTTTCGTTCTTTCGTTTGGCCCTCCACCCAAGGCGCCTCTGCCACAACGTAACGTTTCAGTTGCTTTCCATCCTGTGACCATACTGTGACGTTTCTCAAAATGGACAGATTCGCACTGTATGGCCCTCAAGGTCTTAACTAGCTGGGACCGGAAAAGGCTGGTTCGTCACCAGATTTTTGTTTTTATCTCGATGTTTTGTTACGTTTCATGTTTCTTTTTACACAAAGACAACGAGACGGCCATGTTTTTTATGCAAAAACAAAAGCAAAAATTTAATTGCGTTTCCCAAACATATATTGCGCCTTCCGGCCAGCTGAGAAAAAGAGGGTTTACCCCAGGAGATGTTTTTTGAAATGATTCGCTATTTTAAGACAATCATAGATAGCTCAAGGACACGATCATAATTATTCCGATACATGTTGTTGACCTGTTGTATAAAGAATATAATATGCATGGCTCGAGGAGGATTATGGAATCATCCGCCAAAGTCTGGAATCATTTTACAGTGCTGAAAATGGTGTTCATTCCATTTAATTTGCTACTTGTACTCATGAATCTTTCTTCTTCTTTTTCTGTTTCATCTCCACTGTCTGCTTATCTGTTTGTATGTCTTTGTGTCTGTTCTCTTTCTCCCCTCCCCCACCCTTTCTCTCCCTCCCTCTCTCTTTC
>NW_004797489.1:822839-826114 GCF_000002075.1 Aplysia californica | reverse complement strand
AATGGGTAAACCCCTGATTGGGCGGTTCATTGACCAAAGATCGCACACACCAATATTTGCTCCTCTCTCTCTCATCTCTTCCAAACTTACCCCCTTCTATCTCTCTGTCTCTGTCTGTCTATATGTCTCACTCTGTCTCTCTCTGTCACTAGACCCGAATCTCCTCCCCTCTTATCTCGACGTATGCAGCTATCCATCCCCCACCCCCTCCCCTCTTTTTGTTTTTCTCCTTCTTTCAGCTTCCTTCTCGACCCTCCCCCTTTCCCTCGCCTCCCTCTTTTTTCAAAGAAAAGAAAAAATAGAAACAAACAGGTTACACTAAGACACGGGATATACATGTATATGACTGTGGATGGTTGGTGGGTGCTCTGGTGCTGTTTGCTCCTACTTACTTACTTAAATTTTTTCTTCCGCTTGTACCGGGGGGGGGGGGTGTCGCGGGGAGACACAGGCGTCTGTCTGCAGCAAGGCGAGTGGCCTGTAGGAGGGACATCCCGTGAGCTCTGAGGGTGTCTGCCATAGATTCACTCCATCGTCGCCTTGGTCTTCCTCTGGCTCTCCATCCAGAATATTTAATGTTGTATGCTCTCAGAGCTGGATGGTTTGAGGGCATCCGCGTGAGGTTTGCTCCTTCACTCCTATAAAACATCTATAATCTGTGTCTCTCCTCTTTCTTATTTGTGTTTGTTACTCTTTTAAACTCTACTTTGAAAATAAACTGAGTGAGTAGATCTCTCTTGTAATACATCTAATCTCCGGCCTTTGTATGACTCTGACTTGATTACCGTATATTATTATTCAAAGTGCCGTACAACTCTCACTCAAACAAAAGGATGTAACTGTACGTTCTCCATAAACTAGTTCGACCTTATACAGCTCATCATACTGTATGTATTGTAGTTTCAACGCGAGACTCATCCACAGCAGATGGCGTTGGGTTCTCGCATGGTCTAGAGGTACGGTGTTCGCCTCTCATTCAATAAGTCCCGGGTTCGAAACCTGTCAGCGACGGACAATTTTCGGTTCCAAACGTTCTCCTTTAACCTTCTTTCCTGATCTCTAACCATGTTCTGTCGTCTGCTTCCATCTCCACTATCTGCCCCCCCCCCCTCCTTTTGCACCCTCCTCTGAGCTCCTGACTTTTTCTGCAGACGTTCTACTGAAACTCTGTGGCTTCTTCTTACTAACTGCTGTCTTACTTTCAGCCACCCCTCTGATCTCAGGGTAGGTGTAAGAAATACACCCACCCTTCTCTGATAAGGGCTAAGAAATTTCAGGGGTCCCGTTTGCAAGTTGCCTACGGTAAAGTTCCGTATTGGCTGTCCTTAAATCGATAAGGGTTGGCTTCGGCACCACCCTGGCAAAACTCAAATTAATTCCAACCAAACTAAAACATGCTTAATGTGTCCCGCACGCTAATATGGCCTTATGCAGTTGAGAGCGCCGTAAAACACTTACCAAAAAAAAAAAAAAGAAAAAAAATCAGATGGCGTTTTCAACTGAGCTGGGCGTTCTGACGTTCAGAAATCATGGGTAGCCCAGAAAGGAAGGTGGTCAAACTACCACCATGTTACGGAGTGTAAACATTCATTTGAATTTAACAAAACATTGAAAAAAAGGAAAGTACGTAACACTGATTGTTATAAATTTGAATTGATCTCCATGGGGTTATGTGGTTTTCTCTTTTAATCCTGCACAATAACTTACATCTCCATCACATAATACGCAACATTGCAACAAAAACAACATAATTATGATATTGCTGGTCGCTAAAGTACAGAAAGGCCTTCCTTGCTTTTTTAGCCGGAGTTATCTTGATTTGCTGAAAAACACACCCTGGGGGCCTTCACCTATATGCTGTGACATCGTTTTGCCTTATTTGTTCACCTTATACATAGTGCACACTGCCAACTAAATTTGGTCGAAATGAGTCGAGGCCAGCCAGATTTTTTTCACGGAGGGGCAAAAAAACATCCTTTTTGCGCACTTTGATAACATCTTCCCAAATCAATTGTGTTTGTTTTTTAAGTGATTTCATCGAAATGTGCTAAAATAGTAGCTTTTGCTCCCCCACGGAGGAAAATCTGGCTAGCCCCGATTCAATTCGACTGAATTCGATTTTATAAGTGTGCAGTGGGTATTAGCTCACAAATTACTCGACCACTTGCGCCTGCTAGTAAGCCTGGATAGGCAAAATTTACAAGACATTGTCCAGAAGCTTAGCTCCCTCCACGTTGTTGTCAAATAATTAAAACTTGCCTCTTCTTCGTGTAATGATTTTTTATAAAGTAACGCCTTCTTTTCTGGCTTTTCCGCTTTTCTTTTGTGAAGTTGGAAGGAGCACAGGGAGAGAGAGAACGAGCGAGAGAGAGAAAGAGAGAGAGAGAGGGAGAGAGAGAGAGAGAGAGAGGGGGGGGGATGGAAGGAGGGAGAGAGAGTGAGAGAAAAAGAGAGAGAGAGAAAGAGAAGGGGGATACGGAGGAAACTATAGAGATATAGAGAGAAAGTAAAAAAGAGGGAGAGAAAGAAAGCGAAAAAGAGAGAAAGAGAGTTAGAGTGAGACGAAGTGACAGAGGAAGTAAATGGGGAGGTAGAGAGAGGGGAGGAAAATCGACAGACAGACAGACACACACACACATACCCACATATACACACACACACACACACCCACACTCACACACACACACACACACACACACACACACACACACACACACACACACACACAGATTGACATGCAGAGGAGGGGGGGAGTGAAAGAGGGAGGAAGGGAGAGAGAAAGAAAGAGAGAGAGAGAGCTAAAAAAAGAAAGAAGAGACCAGGAAACGTTATTCGTGAGGCGCTTAATTTGTTATTAGAAAACGCATGTGGATGCATATGGATCTCAGCACTTTATTTTAGGCCGGCTTCCTTAGAATATCCGACATAAAAAAACAGGATGGAGATTGGGGAAGAAGATAGAGGGGAGACATAATTGGAGTTATATCTTGTTATCTTGATAATTTTGCTCGACCGGAGAGGTAGTCTGACGAAAAGCATGCTATGCTAAGCAAGCAACGACGCTATAAAGTCGAAATCTTGAACTACGTACGTTAACGTTAGCATTATTTGGATGATCCCGAGTTTTGCAGGAAATAAATGCACGAGTGGATGTTTGGCATAGCTAAATGCATTCATTTCCCCAGACATGTAAAATATGCTTACCAACAAATCTCGTAGACCTTCTGGACATAGAAATGTTTTATCTATCTGTCTATCTATCTTTCTATCTAGCT
>NW_004797489.1:816581-822739 GCF_000002075.1 Aplysia californica | reverse complement strand
TCTCTCTCTCTCTCTCTTTCTTTCGCCCTCGCCCCATTCCACTCTCTCTCTTTTTCTCTCTTCACTCACTATAATTATATTCTCGAACTCTCTCCCTTCATCTCATCATTCTCCTCCTCCCTCCCACTGTCTCTCTTACTCTTTCTCTCTTTCTCTCTCTCTCTATCTCCCTCTCTCACTCTGTCCCTCTCTCTATTCCCCAATCTTTTCTTCTCCCCTCCCTCTCTTCTCATAATCTCACCCCTCTCTCTGTTTCTCTCTCTCTCTCTCTCTCTCTCTATCTCTCTGCAATCGATGTGTTTATTAGGGTTGAAAATAAGCAGGATATTCAAGATTCATCTCTCGTGGCTCAGCGAAGTGAGGAGTGAAATAATCCTTCAAGCCTCCCTTGATAGGCCGTACAAGAGTTGAAAGAATACTTTGGATTCGGATTAAAAAGCTAAAGTCATATTCGCAATCAGCTCCTCAATATTCGCTTAGTCCACGCTCAAACCATAATAAAACTTACTGTAAATTGGGAAAAAAACATTTCACAGGGCAGAACGAAGAACTTAACTTCAACTAGGAACAGTTCATATTTGGTTTGAATAGCAGGAAATGAAACAGATGAAGGTTAAACGGCACTCTTGATAAAACCTTTTCAGAAGTGAAACTAGAAGATGTGCAACTCTTGTAACTATTTGTGATGTATAAATATTTATGCGCACTGGGTTTTCCTGGTTTTCCTGAAATAACACTAAAATTATCTTTCTTTTGGTAGATCTATATAATTTGTTGAGGTTCCAATTGGAAAAAAGTGTCCATCCGATAGAGTAAAGATTCCCTGTGTTTGTCTAAGAATTCGGTTTAATCCGGAGTCGATATGTCCTCAAAAATAATTCTTTAGACATTTAAAATCTTTTTTTTTTAGCAAATTCCTGAAACATATGATGTAAAAATGATTTATCTTTTTAAATTTCATATGATATCGTTTTCGATTTTTAAAAAAATGAAGTTCATGGCCAATTTTCGACGATATCTCAAAATAAATGTCTGCACCATCCGATGGGTTTGATCAGAGTCGCACACACAACACACACACACACACACACACACACACACACACACACACACACACACACACACACACACAATGACATGCAGAGGAGGGGGGGAGAGAAAGAGAGAGGAAGGGAGAGAGAGAGAAAGAGAGAGAGAGAGCTAAAAAAAGAAAGAAGAGACCAGGAAACGTTATTCGTGAGGCGCTTAATTTGTTATTAGAAAACGCATGTGGATGCATATGGATCTCAGCACTTTATTTTAGGCCGGCTTCCTTAGAATATCCGACATAAAAAAACAGGATGGAGATTGGGGAAGAAGATAGAGGGGAGACATAATTGGAGTTATATCTTGTTATCTTGATAATTTTGCTCGACCGGAGAGGTAGTCTGACGAAAAGCATGCTATGCTAAGCAAGCAACGACGCCATAAAGTCGAAATCTTGAACTACGTACGTTAACGTTAGCATTATTTGGATGATCCCGAGTTTTGCAGGAAATAAATGCACGAGTGGATGTTTGGCATAGCTAAATGCATTCATTTCCCCAGACATGTAAAATATGCTTACCAACAAATCTCGTAGACCTTCTGGACATAGAAATGTTTTATCTATCTGTCTATCTATCTTTCTATCTAGCTATCTATCTATTCTATCTATCTATCCATATATCTATCTATCTATCTATCTACATATCTATTTATCTATCTAACTCTCTATCTATCTCTCTATCTATCTATCTATCTATCTATCTATCTATCTATCTATCAATCTATCAATCTATCAATCTATCTATCTATCTATCTATCTATCAATCTATCTATCTATCTATCTATCTACCTATCTATCTATCTATCTATCCTAGAAATGTCCGTGTTTTTCTGTCTCCTCAGTTCTTTTTCAGATTTAGTATGCCTCTGCCATCTATCATAGCTTGTTATCCTTTTTCTCCTCTATACCGATTCTCTTTTCCGTGGATTATTCTGCCCACACACTGATTCATGTTATCCTCTTATTTTTCTTTCACAAGTCTCTACCTTTCTATTATGCAATTATTGCCTCCATTCACGGACGAAAATCTATGACGTAAATTTGTATACAACAGAGTTCCCCGGCTTTCTATAGGGGTAGGCGTGGTTGTGTTGCTATTGTTAGGGCCGGGTAGCGTTTATACAATTATCTAATTCACGAAATATGTCGCCTCTGAGCATCTGGTAAAGACTATGGACACGCGTAAGATACACGAATATTCCCAACTGCACTCAGATAATATTCGATGAGGTCATTGGGTACTCCACCGAAAAATCAATATCGAAACCAGCTCGGTAATTCCATATAAGAGTATCCCAAGGCAGTTGCTGATCTGGATGCTAGTGCTAATCTTTTTTGCTAGCGAATTTTTGTTTCTCCCACATTTCTTTTCTCGAGCCGCCATTTCCTTCACTGGCATTCCCACGCCCTCGCAAGCGGCCATGCTGTTTATTTTGTATGTCGGCACATTGAAGATGGAAAAGAAAGAGTAACGTCATCCACAGAGAAGCAGAATTAGGACGAATTAATGAACACAGAATTAAGAAGAGGTCCCGGAAACCAAATATTTTAAAGACAGTTGGTCGTTCGTTTTCTATTCATACATCTGTTTATTTGTTTATTCATTCATTCATTCATTCATTCATTCATTCATTTATGTGTTTACTTATGTGTTTAGTCATATATTTACTCTGTTATTTCTTCGTTTTGTACTTATATTTTTGGTATTATTTCGCTTTAGATAGTTTTGACACTTTTCCTTGTTTTTATTATCTTTTTTTCTTTCTATTGAAAAAGAAGGATGGGAGTGGGGTGGTAAATACAAGAAGCACGGCTAACGGTTTCAATATTCATTTATCTCTTCATTTCGTTTGAAACGATATAGTGTACATTGATTAGACTTCTCTCAGTGTTATGTCTCTGTTACTCAGTTTGTTTGTTATCACTGGGTTCTTTATCGCAATGTTTTGTCAATGTCTTTTGTTTCAAGTTTCCTGCTTCAAGCTTCTGTTTTTGTCTTATTCATAATTGTTTACTGATTGCCGTTTTATTTGGAACTAATGCTCTTAATATTGAATGCGATAATGATTTTTGGCGATAAATAAACTTTTAATACAATCTTGTCTGTTTTTAGTACTTTTTAAATCCAAATTTATGAAACGCTTTGCACCATGTTGAACACTGGCTGGTCATATTGAAGATGAGCCCCTTCGTGTGGTGTTCGTTGAATTACCTACATTTTTGCATTATCATTTAATTCACTTTTCTAAAAACCAGACTGAAACCGTAAAAGAACAATCTGCAACAAACAAAGCTTGACAGGAGATAAAATTAGTTCGAAAAGATGCCACCCACATCAAAGTCAGAGTGACCATGTATGTTTCATCAGCAGCACATCAAAGTTAATGTTACAGCACTTCGCTACCTCAAAATTACAAAGTTCTGTTATACATTTTTCCTGATTTGAGTTACTAAGACCATGAGTTCAGAAAGCAAACTGTTCTATTCGCTCTATCAAAATCGTAAAACTATTCGGAGTCGTTATCAAGGTAATATTCAAAGAATTGCATTCGAAAAGCGTGATATAGTGTACAGCTAAACATTTTCCTAAATTTTCAAAATTAGGTACTGATCAGATAAAACTTTGTAATTCAAAGGAAGCGATTTTTTTAACCATCATCTACAAATCAGATATGTGAATTTGCATACTTCATTTATACGTGTTGTTTCCTGTCTTTTTTATGTTTCAGATTTTTAAAAAAACAGAATTGAAAAAAAAAATCAGTGAAAATAACGAAGTTACACGAATAACGAAATTAGACTTCTTTTTTAAAGTGCCTCAAATCAGCACGTCTTCAAGCGTTGTCGAATGACCAGAACGCAAGACACGCTTTCAATGATGAGTTAGCTCACAGAACGCTGGAAAGGAGGGGGGGGGGAGGGGGGAGAGGAGGGAGGGGGGAGTGAATAAGCGGCAGTCATGTAGAAGAATCAACCAGCAACAAGTCGTGTGATTTGCAGCGAGAAGTAGGTCAAGAGAAAGACATAATATACGTGCTCGGTCAAGACAAACGTGGGAAAAAGGATAGGCCTACACAACTGTTTGGGCTATTCAAAGTAGTTACAAGGTATAGAAGGGACAGGCACTGTCAAAACAGATCTAAAGTTACTTTTTTTATATCCATTTAGCACGAAATAGGTCTTAGCCAGTGCCATTTTGCCCTGTGTGTAGAGTGTTCTGGCGGGAAAGTTTTCAGAAAGAAAAGAATTTATTCGTATCCAGTTAAGAACTTTGAATCTCCTAACCGCTGTGGGTGTTGATGTCCTTGTTGTTGTCATTGTTGTTGTTGTTGTTGTTGTTCTCGTCGTTGTTGTTGTTGTTGCTACTGCAGTTTCTGCTGCTGTTTCTGCAACTGCTGCTGTTGTTCCTGTCACTGCTGCTGTTGCAGTACAGTACAACAACAATGTCGATAATTATTTTTTAAAAGACATTAATGTTGATGATGAGCTGAACTAGAGTGAAGGCGAACCACGACATAATTGTAGGGTTTGAGCTACTATATTATATTGTCAGAGATTACAATTTTCCTTTAGAGTTGACTAACGCTACAGTGCCTCTCACAGAGCTGTCCAAGCTACGGTTACTGAACTGGGAACAACCATCTAATCACCTAGAAATAATAGTAAAATATACTGTAATCTTAATCTATAGACTGATGTGAACACTTGTAAGATATTATGTAACTGTTCTCTTTACATGAGCCTTCAGTGAAGACAGTTCTGGTAAAGCTATGATATTGTCCTGTAGCTTGAACAACGAGAAGATCAGTGGGTGAGCGATTTCTGAGAATAAACTGTTGATTATGACAAAGTGAGAATTAAAAGTCTGTGTGTATTTGTTCGCTGTATTATGCAGTTTATGAAATGTGTTAAAAAAAAAAAAAAAATTCAGAAATAGGGACAGCGAGTCGAAGGCTTTCATCTGTCTATCTATCTATCTATCTATCTATCTATCTGTCTGTCTGTCTGTCTGTCTGTCTGTCTGTCTGTCTGTCTGTCTGTCTGTCTGTCGGTCGGTCTATTAATCACGGATTCCTCTCTCCTCCACTCTCACTTTTACTTTAGGCACACAATCCCGATCTCGAATGGGTTCTGCCGAAGATACATTAACCCTAAATTGTACTTTCTAGAATACTGGTTTTGTATTCTCCTTGATTGGTTTTGGTCAACAGATTTAACTGGGAGCCTCCTTGTAAATGAAAAAAACCCAAACTTTTAAAATGAAGAATCTTAAATTATATAGATTTTGTCAATGCTGGTGTAAAAACTCTCCCAGCAAAAATAAATAAACAAATAAATAAAACCAGCTGCAGGCTCGGCCTTGCATGTCGGCAGCCAGCTGCTAAAATGCACAGAGCCCAAATTTTGAATTTTTGTTATTGCTGTTTCCTAACCTGTGGTATCGTTTTCAAGTGCCCAAGACCTGTTTTGTCGAAATTCAAATTCTAAATGCTGAAAAAATAAAACAACATAATGTAGGTACAATTGCTAAAACAACGAAAAGGTTGTTTCTTATTCCTGCAAAATGTTGAATTCTGGTCTTAGAATATTTTAACAGCCTGCGGACGATAATATGCTGATGCTCCAGTTAATTCCCCAGCCAGGTCAGCGTGCCACTACTGCAGGCAGGCTCCCCAAGACGATGTTGCGAGTGCCTCCCTCAACCGTTCCTCCTTATTGAGGCGAGACATTGGGAAGCAATTACCCTTTAACTGTATACCGGTGCAGCGATGGAAATGCATTTTCCCAGAGAGCACACACTCCCCCAGCCATTGCTCTACACAGAATAACCCATTGGTAATAAACCAGGGGTCTCAAACTCAAATAACCGGGAGGCCACCGGGGGTAGAGTCTGGGTGAGCCTAGGCTGCCACAAGTATTCAAAAACAAAAATTTATAAAATAATTCACAAAAAGTTTTCAAATATTTTTACAAGTGCATTGAATTCATTTTCACAATATTTATGGTAGCACTCCAGAACACGAATGGTTCTTTGAAACGTAGGCTTTACGGCAAAATAGGGGTGGGTGGA
>NW_004797489.1:811875-814775 GCF_000002075.1 Aplysia californica | reverse complement strand
CTCTCTCTCTCTCTCTCTCTATCTATCTATCTATCTATCTATCTATCTATCTAATTTTCTTTCTTTTTTTATTCTCTTACCCCTCCCCCAATCATTTCACCGCTCCTTCCAGACATGGGAATCTCTCTGCTATGCATAAGCAAACAACATGGCCGACTCCAGAAGTAGCCTCAATTCCTCGGGGTCCGTATCAAAACACCGGCCTTCTACCGTGTCAGTCAACAGCATGAGGCAACACTGTGACTCAACGCTTCCAGCAGAGCTCCACGCGTTCCTCCGTCCTGGTTATACAAAACTAAATGTTATTTCTGCATGCTTCTTCTTTTTTTTTTTCGAGAATATGTATTGGTATGCAGAGGACTCACAAAAACATGAAATGAAATGAGATGAGATGAGATGGAATGAGATGAGATGAGATGAGATGGGATGAGACGAGATGAGATGAGATGAGATGAGATAACACTAATACATTAATTTGGTGTTTCATTACCCCCCCCCCCCCCCACACACACACACACACACACACATACTCACACTCACATACACACTCACACACACACACACACACACACACATACACACGCATACACACAAACACACATACATATAAACAAACAAACAAACACACATATACACTCACACACGCATACACACATTCTCTCTCACAACCCAAGCAGATAATTGTTTTTACTTATAGTATGGCTTACAAGCCAGTAATGTTTCATATCTATGCTCTTGCAGCATTTTCAGTTGTTTCTGATTTGAAGAGTTTTAAACAAAATTGCCAGGGTTTGGGGAGAGGGGGAACGGGGGTTGAATCTTCAGGATGGTGAACTTTAACAGCGGTTGTTTGAATAGTCTTTTTAGCTCTCCGTACAATGTTCGTGGTCCTGTCCAAAGTCCTCCCATCATGATCAAACAACCATTCAGCATTTATTTGGACTTTGGATCCCTACTCTGCTAAAGTCAGAATGTGGATTCCAACTTTTACTAGAAAATTGCCCATCTTTACTAGAAATAATGATACCTTACTATTTCCCCCACGCATGCCGGGTTATCCGTATCAAAATGACTCCAAAACAATGAAGTCATAAAACTCTTAAGTACACGCTGTAAACAAACGTCTATCATGAAAAAAGTCCAAGTCGAGGTTTCCAGCATCTTGGCAGGTAATGTAAACCTACAAAAAAGTTGTCAGGTGCTTCCAATTTGGTCCCCGTATCGCAGCCATTTCTTTAGTCGCGTGTACCCCCACACGCCCACGACCTGGTCATCATTAAGCGAAGCTGAGATTTATTGCTGCATTCGCTTCACACCCCAACACCTGCACGAAACATTCTTACGCCGTATACGCGTGCGCTCTCTCAAGTTTGACTTACGCGTGAGCGGTGGTTCACGCTTGGCTCTGTATTCCCCTCGTCTTGCGTGAAATTCTCCGTCCTCCCCAAAGACTGACCACACAGGGTTTCAGGCTGTGACGTTAATCCGCAGGCTCTGGATGCTAATGAAATACAACCGTCGTTCATTAATAAGACGTGATCGAGTGATGACTGTTTGTTTCCATCATGATGCGCCGCCTCTCAGAAATGGCATTCTCAGAAAAGATGCCATTTGATACACTCGTCTGAATGGGTCACAAGGGGGCTTATTCAATGAGATACAAGCACTTTTTTTTGGGTTGGGGTCAACACTCAGTAGAGTTTTTGGAGTTTTTAGAGGCATTTCCGCTCCACTTCACCCTCGACCCACCCACCCAAAAACCTAGTGTCTTGAGGAGGTCGAATTATTTTTGTTCTCCTTTTGTAGAGTTCATTTGCCGTTTCCGTGGCATTAGGACAATGCACGACAAAATAACATACCATCGTGAATAGCACGCACGGCTGTTTTCAATACAGAATGCAGGGAAAAGATCAGAGGCGAATAGTCAGAAAAGTTATAAATAGAACGAAAGGCTAATTAAAAGTAGACACTTTTTCGAAGAACAAAAGAAGAGTGTTCTGTTATCATTTCTGCAGTGTGTCCAAATGCAAAAGGGACGAGTCAGTAAGGATGTTATACCGTTGTCAGATCTGAGTACATTCATTCATACAGCGTGCAGACACTATTGAGATCACAAGATAACTTAACATAGTTTATGACAGTCTAATCCTGCAGATAGTGAAAAGTTGTGCTGGAAAAAACACCGTCGGTGATTTATAACCGACAGACGTCCTGGATTTGTAGTTTAGAAAACAACGGTTGCCCTCTTAAAGTTTCAGTCCTGGAAACAATAATTTATGATGTGAGTATTTTGCCTTGCCTTTATGGGCGAATTCTTAACGTAATCTCCGGCCAAGGACCTTGCAACTATTTTTACCTTCTTGTCCCCGGCTTATATTATTATGGTAAACGTTTTAATAGCCACCGTGCTGCGACCTGTTACAGAATTTACTAAATATTTAAAAGTTCAGGTTCAATTTCGACTTTTTCTAGCGTTGTCCAGACTGTTTTCTCTCAGCCCTGTCTGAAAACGGTAGATTTTTTCAAACCTACGAAAGACTGACTTGTGGTTTCATAGTAGACCTCAAAGAAAAAAACGAAACAGTTTTTTACATAACAGTTTATTTATTACATGACACCATAAATCCATAAGTCAGAGATATTCTCTAAAAGCATTTTTTCTTCTTTGAGAAAAAAGACGAAATGCGAAATGTTAAAACTATTGAACTTATTAGTATTATTATACCCAGATCTGCACTGGATTTGATTTTATTTATGGTAGAAATATGAATGTGGCGATGACAGTGAAAGAACTGATATTTCTCTTTTGTAAAAACCGTACTCATGCATGAAATATTTGTGGTAAAGAAAAGTGGTTTATTCCTTACAATCAGTGAGAAGGGGGAAAAAAAGGGGTTGGG
>NW_004797489.1:788918-811339 GCF_000002075.1 Aplysia californica | reverse complement strand
GGGGGTTAATGTGTGACAGCCAAAATAAATTCTTGCAGTACACGTATTTTTCATGGTAAAATCAATGTAATATCAGGCATTTTCTCAAGCTTGTGAATTTTCTCAAGCACAGAATCTTATAGAAGATACAGTAAACATAAGACGCCGTAAAAATATAGAAAAACCTCTCCATCGGGAACGATGCCAGAAACTTTAAAATATTTTGTTTTGTTTTGTTTTGTTTTGTTTTTCAACAATCTGGAGGTCATTTGACTGGTTGTTGTTTGGTATCACGACGAACTACGGAGAGGATGACTTTGATTCGAATCTGCAACGAAGAGTTCTGAACTTGGGTTGTTTTGGGAGTCTAAAAGGCTCTCCACTTAGTTAGCTAGGGCCTACCAAAAATGGACGTCAGCTTCGGAGGTCCTTGCAACTTTGAAAGGGGCGTTAAAGCTATACAATGACCAAAGCAATGAACAAACGGGTGCTTTCATTACCCATCAGGCATGGCTCACCAAATTACCCACCAGAAACGACCCACAAAATACTACCCACCAAACAAACAATACCCACTAAACATAACCCACCAAACGCTTCACTCCCACCAAAGACTCCACTCCAACTAAACACTACCCACAAAATTATATTATCCACCATTCACTCGAATCTCACCAACCACTACCCTCCAAAAACACTACCTACCAAAGACTGTCCTGGCGCTCTTATGACCTTATGCAGTTGCGAGCGCCGTAGAAGCTCTACTAACACTAAAACTAAAACACTGTCCACAAAACACTCCACTCCCACTAATAACTACCCACCATCTACTCGTCAATACCAATAAATCATCAAACACTACCCACAGGCGGACAGAGCCCACCAAAACTATCCACCAAACGTTCACTACCCACCGCCTTCAGGAGTGAGTACTCCCGCGGCACGCACCCCACGTCCAGCTAACTGAGCATAATTTCGCCGAGCCAGCACACAGCCTGCATGAGGCCCGACTCGCGTCTTTGTTTTTGTTCTCCGGCCAGTGATGACAAGCTTGAATTATCGAGTGTTGATAACGCGGGGCTGGGAGCAGGAGGCGGCCGGTTCAAAGCGCGGAATCTGCACGCATCTACAGCACTCTTCACCTAGAGTTTCCACCCGTAGGCGATTTGGGGCATGTGGAGTGATGCTATGAGGGGAAAAGGGCGGGAGCGGGGGAAGGGATCTTTCTCACGCGCACACTTCAAGCCACAATACCTTATTGGGTTTCTTTTGTCCTAAAGTTCGGTCTATTCATTGTATACAGATAGCATTTTATTGTTAAAGTATAATAAACTAGTACCTTTATAATAGCACTAAATTACGGGTCTATGATAGAGAATAAATTGCTTGTAGCTCGTTTGCTCAGGAGAAAGACCAGGTGACTACAATAAATTCATGAGCAAACTTGCTTCTGGCGATATTGAGAAGAAAGGGTTAAGGGCTAAGGTTTGTGAACTCGGGGCTCCATTGTGTCTGTGAATCTGCGAAAACCTACGGTCTGGTTCGGTGTCGTTCACGCCCAGACTTTGAGATGAGAAATGTTGCTCGCTCACGGGCAGCCGCTAGATTACAGTCACAGAGGCAATTTCCGTCATAAGCGCTCACGGGTGTCTCAGTGTGATTTGTGCCTCACGTGTCCAGAACATTGTTGTGCTTGCTTTACTTGCTAGAGGTAAAAGGTTACACGACATAGTTAATTGATTGTGCTCTGAGGTTTTGTTTACAGGTTTACGTCGTACTTTAAGCGCGCTGCATAGTTTTTACGTGTTGTATTGGCCTACTGCAAGAGATACGCACTGAACATAATTTAAATGAGAAGCGACCACGAAACTTTACGAATTCTATTTCTACTTTGAAAGGGGTGGGAGACTGGGGGCGAGGGGGGGGGGCTAAAGAAAGTATCACTAGACCCCCTTAAGCCTGAATCTATAGAAACAGTAAAACTGTGTGCTCCATGTAAGATCATATTATATTACAAAGATAAATATTATATTACTAATTGAAACAAGATACACGAACACAATGAGTAATAACATGCCCCACAACATCCTAAGCTCTTTAAAACAGAGAGAGATTAGAATTCTCAAGCTCATTCTAGACACGATTTAATACCAGAATACGATTGTCTGGCTGTCAAAGTGATATACCAGGAAGAGCTGATATTCAGAGGAGACCTTGTACAAGGAAACAATTGATTTTTAAAGAAGATATGGCGGATGAGGGATAAAAAAGCATTTTTAAAAAGCCGTTCCAAGTTCAACGGATAAAGAAACCTACATACGAGTCGTACATGTAATTTCCACTAAACAAAACTCTCCGATATATTTGAGATTATGCCTTCTTAAAATGCTTAGGTTTGAGGACATGATTTTGTTCAATTTATTCAAAAACTGAAACATACATTTGAGCAGAAAGTGAAGACCGGAGTGGTGTTGTTACACAAATTGGAAGCGTACGGACGACGAGGAACCAAGAGGAACTAACACTCGCAGCTTGAGGGAAAACAGACAGAAAATTGGGGGCTATTGCTCACCGCGATATTTTGCTGAGTAAGATCCTATCGTTGGGTCAGTTGTTGAGAGGGCGATTATGGAAAAAACATAGAATAATGATTTATTCGTGTGGTCGTCTGGATTGGTTGTCTGGGTATTGCGCACAATGAGCGAGTGAGCAGGGCGGGTTCATGATAGATTAGCCTATACCTGGGGTAATGGAGCTGGATTTTACGTTGTCGGTGACGAAAACGAGTCTGAATGATATGTCACTAAATAAGATCTTCCAAAATTTGCAGGAACTGTAATTTTGTTTTTGATGTATGTGAATAAAGTAGTTAAAATGGGTTTTGTTTCATCAATGGCGTAATGAGATTGGTCTGTGACTAGGATCACTCTGACAAAAGTCCTCAACAACATTTTTCTGAATTGTTTGATTTGTTGAATGGGTTTTTTTTGTTTTTGTTTTTGATTGGTTTCGTCTTTTTAGGCGGTGGGGGCGGTGGGGGCGGTGGGGGCGGTATATGGTTGGGGTTATAGGGTCTCCACACGTTTTACTTTTGATGTTAAACCAGGAGATTTCGTCTCTTTAAAAACTGTGTTGGCTTAAAAGAACGATAATATCCTAACTTTTTACTGTGAATTCTTTTCTTCATATATTAAAAATAAATGCAAGCGCATAACTTTAATGTCGGCCCGATCGTGTCTCAGTCCTTATCGTTCAGCTCCAAATTTTTCATAATATCCTTTTCCGTCTCCTGGTTCAAGAACACTCAAACCCATTGGGTTTGTTGTTATGACATTATTTACCTAACAGAGTATACCGTATTCGGCCCTGTCGGCAAATGGCACTAATGCACAAGAAATCGTCTCCGAAAAACACACAGATAAAACTTTGTTACACATTGGTTTGTGTAGTGACACACCTAGTGGTCCCGTTATATATTATTTTCCATTCAGTACGCAGGCCCTAACATCACAATCCCCCACCCAACCCCCCTCCCCCAATGACTTTGTATCGTATTGCTTTGACAATAACGCTTTTTTCAACATTGTGCCGTAATGTATAAAACCGGATTTTAAAAAAAATCTAATTCACCTCTCCTATAGGACCAACCAAAATTCGCTGGAGAGCCTTAAAAACTCAATAAACCAGCCTTGTTCAATAAGACCTTCCCACTGAGGATTCGAACCAAGAGCACCCGTACTATACCCCCTATTCGCAACCAACTGAGCAAACAACGCGCGTGCCGCCCACCCCCTGAGACAGAGACAGACTGATGATTTTCCCCCGCAGTCTGAGCGTCTCCGCAAACTGCCAGAAAACCACCACAAATCCTCGCTCTCCCAGAAGCCTGATCATATCTCAGTTACAAATCATATTCATTGCACATCACCTCAGATCACCCCAGATGCATCTCGTTCCGTGCGGCGCGCGACACCGGCGGCTGGCAATATTTTCACAACCCCCGTCTTTCATCTCCGCTCATCAAGCGCGCCATAATGACCCTAACGAAGGCTGCGTGTGTGATAAACTAGAGCCCGCACGGCGCGAGCCTTTGGAGAAACTTTGCCCCCCTCCTCCCCATCACAGACCTCACGGGAGTCAGGAGCCACGAGGTCAGAGGTGAGAGGTTCTTTGTTCTAGGGCTACAAGTTTAGGGATTTTATTATGCATAATATATTTATTAGCATTATTATCATTATATATTATTCTGGTGGCCCGATCTTTGGGTTTCTTTATAGCAAAAAACCACACGCTCTTCAACCTCAAAAATTACACGAAGGTAGTACATTGTATTCAATATCCCTGAGAGCATGACGGAGCTGGATTTTCATAATTTGGAAGTTAAGAATTTGTAAAATTGTATTTTTCGATTCTGATGAATCATTATAAATGAATACAATACTCCGGAATTTGTCATTGCATATTATCATATTAATAAAAATGTGTTGTCTCTATAATATAGAAATACACACTCAAACGCAGTTGTAATTACTCTAATGGCCACCTGTCCAAGGCAATCACCTGTACAAACGACCTCTTCCCACTTCCCTGATGTGATTATTTTCTATATAACGATACTATCCAAGACGTCCACCAGTATAAGACAACAGCTTTTCTCCTCGACAAGTGATGGCAGTCTTGAACACGGATAATGTAGAAAAAACTATCCCCTCTCCTTCCCCCCCCCCTCCCACCCTCAACCCTAAACCCATGACATCGACGTTTGTGGTACTATGGTAAAACCTTTTTGATAGCAAAAAAAGATGTGAGTTGAGTTCTTGATAGGGCAAGTTGATATCATCAACTTTCTCTCTTTCTGCTGTGATCTGTACCTTTGACTGACCTGGCCCTGTTAGACAGAGTCGATGTAATTGGCCTTCTAAATCTTTAAAATTATGTCGATTGAGGTGTAGACAGCAGTTACCAAAGCCATTATTTCCGTTGATGCTGTATATCACTGGAGAAACATTATATGTTTTCGCTTTTATGACAGAAGCTCGTACTAAAAATAGATTTTTATACAGAAAAAGTGGAATTGTTTTTAAAAGAGAAATATAATGCCCCTAATGGGTTGCTACAGAGAGTTCTGTGCGTCACTTCTTTCTCAACATCCAGTCTAATTAAACTGGGATCTCGACAGCGGATGGACTAACAGAAAATGATTATAATCAGAAACATGATCAGGATTGGATAGTGCCAGCCTTCGGGTTTTCGTCCTTTAAAAATGGTTTTTGTTTGTTTATCATTATTTTGTTATTCCAAAAACTGTTGATTCTGGAAAGCTCAGCATTTTGAATTTTCCCCTTCTCATCTTATCCCCCCCCCTTCTGCTGTAAACGTTTTATCTGATGAGATCTGTTCGTGCGACTTTGATTTGCGGAACGATGGGCCTTCTTATTTTGTATTATGTTACGTTCTCATCCGAAGCAGACCAAAGAATAAACGAATAATCACAATTTTTTGCATGTCCATTCCATAACTTCAGTCTGCTCTTCAGCTTTTCATACGTTATCTTTTATTGGTTGTTTTCGAGCAACTTACACAGGAAATGCAGTTTTATGAGATTTTGATTTTGAATACGTACTTAATTCCCATGCCTACGAGCTCATAACACATCTTTTTGAGGTTGTTGTTGCTGTTGTTGTTGTTGTTGTTGTTGTTGTTGTTGTTGTGGTTTTTTTCTTTCAAATGTGTTTCAAAAACAGTGCAACATATGACAGAAACATAGCACAATAACATTTCCTGCAATATTTAAGCGCCTCTTTCTTCCCGTAAAATAGACCTTGTATTTGTATTGACCTTTATCCTTCAATCCGAAATGCCGTATTCCGGGAGCAAGTAATTGCCTCTTCAGACCTTAGCCTGAAAGTCTGGGGATGAGAAATTCCTTGGATGTTGAGAGGGCTCAGTTATTGCCACATTGTCTTGATTTACTAACCCATTTTGCCCGTGCTCCCGTCCGTTCCTCCAGCCCTCCCGTCTTGAGGAAATAGTTGGGCCTTTTTCTTCATCCATCTCTCAGTGGACAGTTGTTATTTTTCTTCTGCGAGCATCTTCGATGTACCACGCCTGAGTTGGGTCAAATAATCATCTTATGATAGCGCTCATTTTAAAATGAAAAGGCGAGATATAGCACCGTTTATATTTTGTTGTTGTTATTGGTTTTTGTTGGTGTTGTTGTTTTTCTCCTTTTTTTGTTTATCATTAATTATATTCTTTGTTTTACCTCGAGGGGAAATCTCTGGCTTAGAATATGAGTCTATTGTAAGGTGCAAAAATTACCTGGTTTCAAGAAAGTTTTAAAAAATGAACATACCTGTAGAAGGGTATTTTAGATGGTCCATTGGTGTATACAAAAAGAACAAATTCCGTACCCTAAATATTCTCTGTCTCCGTGTCTCTGCATCTGCCTTTGCCTCTGCCTCTGTCTCTATCTGTCTGTCTGTCTGACTGTTCGTCTGTCTGTCTGTCCCTCTCTCTCTCTCTTTCTCTCTCTCTATATATATATGTATATCTATCTCTCTCTTTATCTCTATTTCTCTCTCTGCCTCTGTCTCTGTCCGTGTCTCTCTCTTTTGTCTCTCTCTTTCGCTATATCTTTCTATCTCTCTTCATCTCTCTTTTTATCGATCTAACGACATTTGTCTGCCAGTTTTTCTCTATCTATCTAGCAATCTATATGTCTATCTATCTATCTATCTATCTATCTATCTATCTATCTATCTATCTATCTATCTATCTATCTATCTATCTATCTATCTATCTATCTATCTACCCCTCCTTGTCTTTCAACCTATCTCTATTTCCTCCAATCTCTGTTGTTCCTTCCTGTGCGTGTTCTTTTTAAAGTAGAGTAGGGGGAAAAAGGGCTGCTAGAGGGTACATCGACCGAAGAAAAGGAACTTTCTATTCTTTATGTCGTTCGTCCTGCTTCCACAACTCTGTTGCCAACCTTGAGCTGGCCTTTTTGTCCTTCATTCTTCTTCTATTGTGTCAGTTATTGTGTACCGGCGTCAGTGCTGTCGCATGCCTGATTCCCGAATTCTATTTAAGAATAGGGAGAAACATTTTTATCGAGTATTTCGGTTTTTCTGCTCAGATATTGCATTCCTCTCAGCCCGGGTTGGCTTTGACAGACAGGGTTGGAAGCCTTCCCCCTAAATGATCTAAGTTGTATTGACGGGACCGAAATCGACATGTTTTCTTGATTTACAATACTTTTTTTTGTTTTTATGTAATAGTAATTTACTATAGAAAACCACGGTCTTCTGCATACATGTACATACTTCACTTCGTATGGAGTAATGATTTTAACAACGTTAAAAGTATCTGTTTCACAATAGACTATTCATAATTGGCAAATAGAATGAGCTCACAATTGTGTTTAAAAATTGAAGAAATGCGATCCTCTTGTGAATAAGGATAAATGGGTTTTGATTAATAAGCAAGGAAAATACGATTCCTTGTTGCAGACGTTGTGTTCATGACTTAGCACTATTGGTTCTTCTAATGCATTGTGAAATGATATCTGCATCGACACTTCAGCTAGGACTTTTTCCAGACTACAATGAAGGTACATCATTGGAAATTTCAAGAGATCTGCCTCTTGAAAGGGGGGGGGGGAACAGGGTTTGAAATGTTAGCTAAACTGAATTGTTTTAACTACAACAACAACAAAAGTGAAGAGCAAAAAGAGACGGGAAGTTTTCAAACAGGTGAACATGACAAAACATGCTCGCTTTTAATTAAGAAAAAACAAACAAACAAAAACGAAACATGGAAGATGAGGTGGGAAACTTTAAAAAATGCCTCCCCCCCCCCCCCTCCTCTTAAAATTAAAATGAGATAAATAATTCAGCTGAGAAAACAAAGAGAAAGCAAAGATAACAAAGCCGCGCCCACTCGCAAGAGGTTACTCTGAAATAAAACAGCTGTTTTTCTTTCAAGAAGTTGACTTAAAATCCCTTTAGTCCAGGCGGTTTTCCCAGAAAAAAAATGTTTCCACAACTGACATTTTTATTTGGATCTTGCAACATTAAGTTTGTGTTTCTGATTGTTTCGAGTTAGCTCTTTGAGAGATGGTGAGCTGCTTATCTCGTCTTATGTATCTGCGTTGATACCAGCTTCCTTTGATGCTGGGAGCAGATGAGTAATGCTGTTCTGTCGACATCAACGAGGAGAGATCCTCCTCCCTCCCCCGCCTACCCAAACCTCTCCCCTCTTTCGTTTCTTTGTTGCTCAGAAAACTCCATTGGTGAAGAAGATCGACAAATACGTATAGAGCAGGGAGGGGGGGGGGCAAAGTTGGGGAGGTTGAGGAGGAGGGGGCGGGGGAGGAGAGGGGGCAGAGAGATATGTTTTCAAGTTGAGGACCACACGTGATTCGGTTAGACTTTTGACTTGTCTTCATTCCAATACAGGGAGAATAACGTCGGCGTCTGTCATCATGTTTAGATGCTTCAAATTATTTTTTGTGTTCTTTTCATTTGCTTCTTTTTTGGGGCAGAACAGATTGTGCATGTTCGGACGCTGAAAATTAAATTTCGCTTCACACGCGCACGCACGTCGCGATAAGCCACCGACAGATTATGTGTTTGTAGAAGTTTTACGCCCACATCGACACTATAATTTATTGTTTCAGATCATGAAGGAAACAGACTGCTTCGACCCTGCTTTTCAGGGCCAACCTGGGCTGAGAGGGATACTTCTTAGAGACGGAAATACGCATTACATAATTTTTCCTACACCGGAATCGAACTCATGTCTACTGAGTGCAACGGCGAGGTTCCAAATGTGAGGCAGCGTGGTGGGATCAGGCTCTCGTCACTTTTTGGGCATATTGAGTTATTGGTATCATTTTAAAGCTTGTTCACTAGTCTTTATTTGGATGAAAAAAAATATCCATTTATCTTGAATACAAGTCGAGATATTTGCGAATGAAGGAGGTGGGGGGCACCTGTTTTCAGAGGTAAAATTAGTGAGAAAATGGCCACCAAAGATTAGTTATTTCCTTAGCTAAAGAGTCCATGGCAACTGAAAATTTACATTTATTGTACCTTTAATCAATGTTTTTCAGAAAAAACAACAACACAGAAATGAGTTATTTAATGGGCCTGAAAGGTTTTGAGCCCCCCCAAAAAATTTGATAAAAATTCACAAACCTACGGAAAAATGCAAGTTTCTTCACTTTGATTATTTTGACGAGAGCCTGATTCCACCACGCTGCCTCACAAATCACTACTCCACAGACCGTTACGCTGCTAACACAATGGACATTACAAGTACAAACTATGAAGACAGAAGTTCCTTTTGTTGCCTGAGGGATTTTTACAGTGTCGATACGCAAGCCAGGATGGTTCAAGGGTGGAACGGCGATTCGCGAGAACCCAACAGTGGCCATTTTATAATCAATGAATGCTTGGTAATCCGTTTTGCAACTTTAAAAAATCCAGCCACATGTATGTCTCAATTGTCATTTTACAATAATGTAGACGTGGTCTGCCCCTTATAAACAGTACCTCACATTCTGATATAGGTCTCATTTAAAGTCAATAATTTCTAGAAGCTAATAATTGTTAATTTGGAATCGTACGGTGTGGGCGTCATGTTTGTTTCAATATTGGAAGTTTATTTAAAAGAGCCTGGTTATAAAATGACCATCTCCGTTGTGCAGTAGGACCGAGTCAAGAACGCAGACAGCCTCAAATCCCCTCCCCCCCATTTTCCCATAAATCCCAATCCCCCCCCCCCCCCCCCAATCCCAAAGAAAAAGGGAATTAAAAACACCAAACTTCAGACTGTCCCATCGGGGTTACAACCAAGTTCAACGGGAAAATTGTCCAAAGTAACTATATCATTATGATAAACGTGTGGCTCTAATCGTTCACCCAACTATTTCATGCTTTGTGCAATAGAAGATAGAGTGCTACGTACTGAGCATGTTCGATTTTAATTAACAAGCATCTCTCACTGCGCCAAAGGATGAAATTTAAACAAGAGAAACCTGTCAGGCTCATACCAAACGGCAATGGGGTTCACATACCGCCTTTGTCAGTCTGTCTGTCTGTCTGCCCGCCTATCTGTCTGCCTGTCTGTCTGTCTGTCTGCCTGTCTGTCTGCCTATTTCTCTCTGTCTGTATGTCTGTCTATCTTTTCGTCTGTATTATGTCCTAATGCTTGCCAACTGGCCTGCCTGTTTGTGTGTATGCCTCACTATGCCTGTCTGTCTGTCTGTCTGTCAGTCCATCGATCTGTTTCTAGTCTGTCTGCCTGTCTTTATGTGCTCCTCACAAACCCGTATTCCTTCAGTGAGCAGCTATCCAACACAGACACCAAAAGACGGGCCATGAACCAAAACAAAACAGAGCCCCGCCCAGCTGAGAATCGGGAACAACAAACTGAAAGTGAGAAGAGTCGAGAGTCTCCTGGGGGAACACCAGACACTGAAAGTGACACCACGCCAGGACAAGGCCATATTATTATTATTTCACTGACGTCTATGGTGAAGCTTCGCCCGCGCATGAGGGAAATCCAAGTTCGATTCCCGAGAGGAGAGAAATTAAATCGAGTATCTTGCTCTTTTAGCAGGGATGTCGTATCGACCACTGTTCGAAATGGCACTGAGTAGCAAGGACAAAGTCTGCCTCCTAAATGATTTAAACTGTGTTGATGAGGGCATTAAAACACATACATTCAAACTGTAGATATGCCATAATATATTACAACTCACGTACTTTTATCCTGGTGCTCCAGATCCAATAATTTGTACAAATGGTCAAAGTTTATAAGAATAGGAAAAGAATCTTTTTTTTTTTTTAAATGTACATGCACAATAGTTTTAACTCCTTGAGAAGACGCATTCTGGTCACTTTACAACGCTTGAAGAGGCGTTGTTTTGGGACACTTTAAAAAAAAGAAGCATAGATCTAATTTCATTATTCGTACAGATTTTTCAATTCGGTTTCATTTATTTTAAACTGAATAAGACGAACTACTAATGAGTACTGATATTACGAAATATGCAGATTTATAAATATATATCTGATTTCTGTATGATAGTTAGCTCGAACAGTGCCACAGTATTGCCTTTTTCTTCTTTTTTTTTTTTTCTTTTTTTTTTTCTTTGTTTCATTTTGTTGGTGTTTTACGGCGCTCGCAACTGCAAAAGGTCTTATGAGCGCGCGGGACACATTAACAGATTGTGGAGACAAAAACAGACGACAGATCGCGTGGTCAGAGAGCAGTAAAGAACACCACAACCGCTTGACCACGAGAGGTTTTTTTTAAAAGTACATGTAGAGGTGTTACGACGCTCGCAACTGCATAAGGTCATATGAGCGCCAGAAGGTTAGAGGTGTCAAAAGAGAGTAACAAACATAAAAAGAAGAAGGGGAGATAAGGACGATAGATGTTTGATAGAAAAGAAGGAGCAAACCACACCAGAGCACCCGCCAACCACTCACTGACCACGAGAGCCCCAACATTACTTTTGGTCTGTTGCAGATAGAACATGTGCGTTATCTTGGGCAAAACAAAACCGGGTAACTAGGAAACACACATGAAGAGAGTAAGAAATGACTTGTCAAATACAAAATTCAAGGATGAGATCAACAAACAGGAATGCTCGAGTAAACTCATTAGTTTCGGCTTTCGAACTAAGTCCATTTCCCAATGTACTTTCATTTCGGCACTCTGAACCTTTTAAATCATACAAGCTTTGCCCCGAGGCATAACAAATATGTATATTTAAAGACATACAAGGACTCTCCAGCGCGCACACGAACACACATACACACACTTACACATACACACACACACACACACACACACACACACACACACACACACACACACACACACACACGTGTGTCCACACACACACACACACACACACACACACACACACATACACACACACTTACACACACACACTTACACACACACACTTACACACACACACACACACACACACACACACACACACATGTGTCCACACATGCACAAAGCAAGAATGAGTAGAAAAGGCCTGAACCCACACAGAAGACTAATCTGGGATTGTGGTTAAAGTTGTTGGGTTTGTTGTTGTTGTTGTTGTTGGGGGTTTTTTGGGGGGTGTGGTTTTCAGCGACGCATTCTCTCCTAATGATCTCCATGCGAGAGTCCGGGATACGGAGCGTCCGGCTGAAAGCACTTTTAGACAACAATAAACGAAACAAAAACAAAGCGAAAACAAAACAAAAAACAAAACAAAAACAAAAGCAAAATAAAAACAAAAACAAAAACAACCAAAAGCAACAATTTTTTTTTAAATAACGAAAACGGTGCAACGCCCCCCTCCCCCTTCCTTTTCCTCTCCAACAGACCCCCCCCCCCTCCCCCCCCCACCCCCAACCAAAACCACAGTCCCTCTTGTCCACTTCTCCTTACTCTCCATGAATATTCATCAATATAGTTTTAAAATTTCCCTTTTCCCCCTTTTCATTATATTTTTAAAGAGAGTAAGAAATGAGTGTTCACTACCCAATGAGACCTACTCACATGTGCTCCAGTTTCAAATGTTGTTTCATATTTAGTATTTAGATTATTGAGATTTTTACTCGAGCTTTGGGGTTATTGTATTTTTTAAATTTAATTTTTAGTTCAGAAATACACTCGCTTATTTTACAACTGTCTTTCTTTTCCCTTTTTAGGGGGGTGGGGGGTATCAGCTTAATTGTTGGAGTTATTTTCATCGTTATTTTCGTCGCGTGTTCTTTCTGCTGCTTTTTTTTATCAGAAGGAACGGGTGTTTATGGTTTTTTTAATGAGGTAATATGTCTATTATTGGTTGCAGCATCGCTTTTCTTATTCTTATCCCGTTACCCGCTCCCCATCCTCTCTCCCCCTCTCTCTCTCTCTCTCTCTCTCTCTCTCTCTCTCTCTCTCTCTCTCTCTCTCTCTCTCTCTCTCTCTCTCTCTCTCTCTCTCTCTCTCTAGTCCTCTGTCTCTCTTTTCTTCCTCTTGTATATTATTTATGATTACACATTGCCGGGTCATCGTTTTTATATTTCTATATACAACAAATACATATAAGAAATACTCATATGTATCCGGAAAGTGGACAGAGACACCAAGGTAATTATAGAAGAGAGATCTAATACTAATGGACGATAGTCTGGCAGAACCAATGGCGCAAAATTTGGGCGAAAAGACAGTTCCAAAGACGCTACAAGGCCATTTTTGGATCCTTCAGCCACGCCCCCCCCCCCCCCCGCCCCGATAAACACACACACACACACACACACACACACACACACACACACACACACACACACACACAAACACAGCGTGCGCAATCACACATGCACACATAGAGAGAGAGAAAGAGAGAGAGAGAAAGAGAGAGAGAGAGAGAGAGAGAAAGAGAGAGAGAGAGAGAGAGAGAGAGAGAGAGAGAGAGAGAGAGGGGGGGGGGGGGGGGCACATGTGCCTTAATTGTTTGTTTTTTTTAAATAATAATGTAATATCTTAATGTGACTAGCTAGCTGTACGTGTATCATGAAACAAATAATATGCTAAAACAATGGGGAGGGTGAGTACGAAAACCAAAAGTACTCGTAAACCAAAGAGGCTGCTCCTCTTTGTGAAGTACGAGCCCGCAGTTCTACTGCTAATCAAAATGCGCGTCCAAATGGTTCCAGTAAAACTGAACCCACAGCAGCCATGTTCGTGCCAGTCCGACTGTCTGTTTTTGCCCAGGAGGTCTGGCGCCCGGACTTCTGCAGTGCGGACAGCTCTGGAATTGCCCGGATGAAAGGTAGCCGTCTGAGCATGGGTCGCAGACGTGCCTTTATCAGTCCTGATCTATTGCTTGTTTAGACAATTCCGGACTTTCTTTTTCTTTCCACCCTCACGGTAAACTTTTAGAGAGTTCTTTCTTTTAGTCTCTCAGTATTTTTTCATGTGTCGAGATGTTGATTTTGTTTCGGTCCAGAAAAGCACGATCTGCAGACGGGAAAGGCGCGGCGTGCCTGGTGTGGCGCCTGTGTGATCGATAGGTTTGGTCAAGGGGGTTAATAGCTCTGTGTATATTTCAGAGCGTTAACCCTTTTACAGCTGAGAACCTAAAGGCTATAAATTCACAATGCCTACGCAAGACTCTAAGTATACCTCTTCATTTTGGTAGATGAATTATTCTGACTATGACTCCTCTGTTAATCTATTATTTATGCTCGAGATGTTTTCTGTGAAATATAAATAAATGAGGGACTAGGCGCAAGTGCGCACACACATCAGTTAAGGGGCTCTCGTGGTCTAGAGGTTACGATGTTTGTCTCATATTCAATACGTCCCTGGCTCGAAACCTGAAAGCGACGGAAAGTTTTCATCTCTAAAATGTTCTTCTTTTACCCCCTTTCCTGCTCTCTATCCACGTTCTGTCGCCTGCTTTGGTCTCCATATTCTGCCCCTCCCCCCTTTCCTTTTGCGCTCTCCTCTTGGCTCCTGATTCTTTCTGCAACCTTTCTACCTTTTACATCTTGGCTCCTTTTTACTGCTGTCTTTAAGCCACATCCCTGATCTTAGGGTAGGTAATATCTAACATCTAACATTCTCGGATAAGGGTGAAAAATCTCGGAGGTCTCGTGTGCAAGTTGCACACCTTAAAGATCAATTGGTGGTCCAAAATCGATACGACCAGGCTTCGGCCCCCACCCTCGGAAAATTCAAAATTAATTCCTATCAAACAGAAAAATATTTCATGGGTAACGCGCGCTACTCAAATGACCTTACGCAGTTGCGAGCGCCGTAAAACACATACCAAAAACAAAACAAAGCAGGAAAAGGACAAAACAAATCGGTTATAAAGATTTTACTTTCTTTGTACAATGTTCTGTTAATATTGGAAAAGCGCAAACCAAAGGGGAGAAAATTGTGTTATTTCCAATTCATTAGCAATGAGCAAGCATTGCAGATTGGTGAATGTTCTCCATAGTTCCATGATTTTATTGGTTTTAAAGAATTAAGGTGATGAACTGAACATTTAAGGAAAACATGGAATGTGTTTAAAAGTACCGGTACTTGTAGCATTGATCTGAGAGTAATTTACTCACGGAAAAGTGCAATGCCATTAGAGCGTGCATAAATCAACGGCTCGAGATACACCAGGCTCTAAAAGATTATTTTTTTCTCAATACATGTATTAAATAACTGTTGTTTCGATTTGAAATATAAAAGAGACTCCGGCGACTGTTTTGATCATGGTTGCTAAGACAATTTAATGGTTGCTCGTAGAGTAATGTCAAACAAAGCGTCGCTATCCCCACCCCCACTCCCAACCCCAACCCTTTCCCTCTGTGATATATATGTCTTTATCCGACCGTACACGTGGAAATGGAAATCAAATTACTCAGTGCTGATATGCTTTCATAGCAAATAATACGTCTGCACATTACCCTATCATGTCTAACTAGTCTGGCAAAGCAGTTAACTTGCGGGGTTTGTGTGTGTGTGTGTGTGTGTGTGTGTGTGTGTGTGTGTGTGTGTGTGTGTGTGTGTGTGTGTGTGTGTGTGTGTGTGTGAGAGAGAGAGAGAGAGAGAGAGAGAGAGAGAGAGAGAGAGAGAGAGAGAGAGAGAGAGAGAGAGAGAGAGAGTGGGTGGTTTTTTGTGTGTGTTTGTTTGCGTTTTGTTTTGTTTTTTTGGTCAGGGAGTGCGAAGTATTTAATATATTCAACACTTCAGCTGGGGTTGTTTTTTTTTAACGAAAACAAGATGTAACCTGTCCTGCTTTAGACCTGTCAAAAAAAACAACAACTAGGTTCTCGTCGGCAACTGCTTTTTCCATCTGTGTCGTTATCGTTGTATATTATTATGTCGGTGCTGTTGTCACAGCTGCTGTTGCTATTGCAAACCACCACGCTATGTTGCTTGCTGTGCTGTTTGCAACACGAATCGCAAAGCAGTCATGTTGGTGGTTTCGACACAATTTATATCAGTTAGGAGGTTACATCTTGTTTTCTTTTTTTTTTACCCCAGCTGAAGTGTTGAATATATTAAATACTTCGCACCCCTTGACCAAAAAACAAAATACTCCCCATACGACATTCAAACTTGGGCTTCCTGCTATACCACGGGCACCACATGTGCTGGTATGTTTGTAGAGTGTTGATACAGATTTCCCAAGGTAGTAGCGACAGACAGACAGACAGACAGACAGACAGACAGACACACAGACACACAGACACACAGACACACTGACTGTCATACAGACACACTGACTGTCATACAGACAGACAGACAGACAGACAGACAGACAGACAGACAGACAGACAGACAGACAGACAGACAGACAGAGGCAGACGTAGAGACAGCCATTTTTTTATTTGCTAACATAAAAATTGTCACATCAGACACAATATCAAGACGTGGCGTTGCGAATCAAATGAGAAAAGCACTTTTCAGCTCTCAAGACTTTAATATTCTGATGAATAATTAACTGAGTTCCATGTCTTTTTCTGTCAGCCACAAGGGAGAGAAGCCCATCCCGTCAGAGTGGCCACAGAGAGGCAGGTTCCAGTCAAGAACTGAGCATGGAAGTATGAACACATTGCTTTAAAAAGCTACGTAACAAAACTATTCACATTTATTAAATGAAGTCGAGAGTTTTGTTATCATAATGAGTAAATAAAGGAAAGGGGTCTCGCCTTATTTGTAACATTGTTATTTGGAATCGGGTCACATAAAACGTATGCGTGCTACCAAGAACCAAATATTAATCATTTACAAACTTAAAGACTAAAGTTTGTGTCTTAACAGTTGAAAACACAGCCGAGGCCGAAGCCTTCCTGGTTTCATTCATAGTCAAAATATGCTCACTTACGAAAAACTGCTTCGGTTTGTGCCGCTTGTTTTATCTGACATAGTTCGAACAGTTCTGTGCCGTAACTCCTCGGCTAGCTGTTCAGATGTAGTAAGTCCAATATTTTCCATTGATTGCATATGCTCGAGGGATACCTTGGCGGAATTCAAATGCTAAATGATTAATTAAAATCTAAGAAAACATACAACACATAAGTACGAATGTTTAAAGAATAACAATTTTTTTGAAAATTTCACTCTCCTGAAATATTGTGCTTTCTATGCTTAGAAGATTTCCTCAGGTCCCCGACGAATTGCCCATGGTTTACTCTGACTCACATTTCACCTGGGAACATGACTTTTAGGTCATTCCCCTTAGCTGTGGGTCGTCTCTTAATCAATGTGATCAGAGTGTGTAAATACCCATTAACTCTTAGAGGTCGGCCATTATTCATCTACTGACTAGATGCTCCATTATTTTTTGTCGTTTTTCTTCTTCTTTTGTTTTTAAAACTTGTTTTCCTTATTTCTCAACAGTATCTGCTTACTTGCCTCTACTGTAACGGTTGCGTATCAAATTTTTCTTATGTTCTTATTAAACGTCAGTGGTAAATACATGCTTGAATGTTGAAACCTGTCTTCTTCATATTGGAAATGCTAATAAAATAGACATTTCTACTTTAGCTTATCACGACAAAGCAGAGAATAAGCTAACAACTTCTTGGAGTTAACCTTTCTAACATGACTTTTCTCAAAATTATCTTGTTGGCTCCGATAGCTCTGTGTGCATCACGTCGAGTTAAGAAGGGATCACCCCATTTCGATTACCTAACGGAGTGTTTCTGCTTTTGAGTAATTTGGGGAGTCTTCATAAATTTCCATTCACTTGGCCCTATCGGAAACGCTCATTTCAACAGATGCCACCTGATGGATGAGATGAACATGGCGTAAAACACATCCTATAAAGTTAATACATACTTAATCTAAGCTATTTTCTACATGTGACACATGAGCCATTGAAAGTACGTATTTATTAAAGTGATAACCACTCGGTTCCTCATACTTCCCTGTCTTCCTCCCTCTCTTAATTTCTCCTTCTTTTTGTTCTACCACTCCTTTTTTATATTTCATTGTTCCATTTTATTAACTTCGTAGTGTTTGTACCTCTGCCCTAGTTGAAGACGTAACTGTGTAAGAAGAATTTTTATCGAGTATTTGCTGCTCTCACATTGTATCCCTCTCAGCCCGCCTCCTATTTAAATTGTGTTCATGAGAGTGGAAAATACACACATTAGGGGAAAAAAATCGTTTTAAAAAAACCCATACAATTCCGTTAATATTTTTACACCCTACCCTCTCTCTACTCTTTTTCAAAATCTCCAGAATACGAGCAAAACTTACAATTATAATTGTCTTCAAAAGGACAACACAGGAAACGGAGATCCCCCCCCCCCCCTTTCCGAAGCCCTAAGTCTCCCTGACCACCCTTTTCCCCTCCAACCCCTTTGTCCAAGAAACCAACACGGCACTCTACCTTTTATAAGTTGTTGTTTTTTCTTGCCTCTCCACCCAATCCTGAGGCCGCACGATAAAGAGCCTTTGTGTTAATCTTTAGCAAAAGCATGACATTACGCTCTGTAATACGCATTACGAGCCCGATTTTATTTCCATGCAGTGACTTGGGATTGAAAATTAGTGGTTGTGTCCACAGCGCTTACATAGAACGCTCGTCTTCCGTGCCAGAAAAGTAGTCCTACAAAGGTGCGGACAGTCTTTATGGACAGAACATGACCGCTTTATGGAAAACAAACTAGTACCTCTAAAATATTTGTTGACAATGGCAAATCTTTGGCTCATCAGCAAATAATGAAAATGTCCATATTATTATAGGCCAACGATTTACGAGAAGTTGAAGATTGCAAACTGCAGACTGCACACAATGCTGTGTGACGCCCGATTTGCCTTTACAAGAAACAGTGGAGTCTGTTTAAACCGGAGACTTGTTAATCCAAAAGAAGCAGTAAACCGAAGCACAATAGAATCCCCCCACCCCCCTCCGTATTTTTATTTTCTTCGCAGTAAGATAAACTTCTCTAAACTGATAACACGGCTTAACAGGAGAAAATCCAGCAGTTCTGCAAATTTCAGTTTAAGTAGATTCCACTGTATGGGCAAACATTCTCTGACCTACCATGCTTCACGTGTATCGGCGCGAACCGCAAAATGTCTGATATAATGCAAGACGCAATGCGGAGAGGACGGATGTGAGTAAGTGCTGCCCTGCAAAGGTCGTTCTGCCATAAACAAGCCAGGTGAGAAAAAAAAGAGTGTGGTCTGAGAGTTGTACAGTACATATTAACAGTGTAATTCAGCGGCTTCCGTCCGCACTGTGAATACGTATCCTTGGTGTGGACGAGTTTGTGGAAACGAAGTGTACGCGCGTGTGCTGTAGTGTGGTGAGCGCGTATGTGTGTGTTCTTGTGTGTTTGTGTGTATATTGTGAGGGTTTGTGTGTTTGTGCGTGAGTATGTGTGTGTGTGTGTGTGTGTGTGTGTGTGTGTGTGTGCAGGCGCGCGTGCATACGTATTTCTGTGTGGGTTAATTTGTGTTAAAACCCCGTATTCGTGACTTAATGTTTTCTCTATTTATTTTTATATTAAAAAATTATTATGCTCTCTTTTTTATCCTTTTTATGACACCACGTATCCAAACGTACAGGCAATAGCTGGGAGTAATTTGTCCGTGCAACTCTTTTCCAAACTTCTGAGGTGGGAAAGGGTCGCTTTGAAGTTTCTTTTTTTTCTTTTTTTTCTTGTCTATTTAAGTATTCTTTGACATCAAATCTTCAAAGACCGACCTTGAGTTGGAGGGGTCTTTCTTACACCCTCTTCATCACCAACACCGCTGCCTTTCTCACTCTTTATCAGGTTAAAGGCCACGAACAAACACTTTCCACCTTTCCCTGCCCGGGGCTAGCCTCTTGAATTATTCTTCCTTTTTTCTGTACGTCATTCTCTGTAATTTTTCTCTAGGTTCCACGTGGCCTTCTCCTTGATCTCTTCTCTTCCACCCTGGGCATCCTGGAAAGGCAGTAGATATCTCAGGTGGTATAAAAACGTCACTGGAAGACAGGTACCCCGACTCAGTCTTGGACACAAGACTCCAAAAACATTCCTTTCAAAATCGGACACATATTGTTTCTTTTCAAAAACAAGAGTCTCAGGTGCTCACAGGGGCTTATCGTTGTTTTCAACAGGTACAAAAATCCAGAAGATGGGAGCAAATGGAGTTATTTGTGTAGGATGGCATGAATAGGCCAGAAAGGTATTCGTAAATGAGGCTCGCTACCGTCAAATTGACCCTCGCATACCGCCAAATTAGCTGATGCTTCAATGAAATATGGTCGCTAACAGTTGTCTTAAGCTCGGTCAAACGAGAGAGGGGGGAATTAAGAGAGAGAGAGAGAGAGAGAGAGAGAGAGAGAGAGAGAGAGAGAGAGAGAGAGAGAGAGAGAGAGAGAGAGAGAGAGAGAGAGAGAAAGGGGGAGGTGTGAGAGCGAAAGACAGACAGACAAACCGACAGAGTCAGAAAAAATGGACAGACAGACATACAAACAGATAGACAGACTGAGGTTAGGGTGGGGGAGGGGGTATTTTTGTGTAACTGGGAAGATTCTTGTTCTTAATGTAGTTCTTGTTGTAGTTGTCGTTCTTATTCTGTTGTTGCTGTTGCTGTTGTTGTTGTCGTTGTTGTTGTTGTTATTGTTGTTAGTGTGTTGTTGTTGGTGGTGATGAAAATGTGCCTTAAAAATTATTTTTTTTAATATCTATTTTTATATTTTTTGTTGTTGCTGTTGCTTTCTCTCTGTGTACAAACAGGAAGGGGGAATTGTTTGTGTAAAAGGACGAGAGCAGACCATCGAATCAAAGAAAGTTTTGTCTTTTTCCATACAACTCTTATATAACACTTGACATGTTTACCTCTGCCCTTGTCTTGTTGGAGAATCAAGTAGAACGCTACGTCGTTCATCGTTCAATGCGACAAAAACTTGATTTAAAGATAGAGACCGTGGGAATCGTACGAAAAAGGACACGAGAGAAAGAAACGAATAAGAGAGAGAGAGAGAGAGAGAGAGAGAGAGAGAGAGAGAGAGAGAGAGAGAGAGAGAGAGAGAGAGAGAGAGAGAAAGAATGAACAGGAGTAGGGAGAGAGAGAAGATTAGAGAAGAAAGAATTGTTTCTATGGTTCATAACGAAGACCACAAAGACCCGTTTAGAGCACACTGTACCTCTGACTTCTTTGGAAATGTGGATAACTTTGATGATTAAGGAGGCGGGCTTCAGATCCTACCTGTTAGGGCAAACCCGATCCCAGATTTTTTAAAGACCATGATACACGGTAGAAATGTTGTCCTCACGTAGGAACCATACTCTGGTCTCCCGCGTGCGAAAGCGAAGCTCCTATATCCGCTACACTCCCTGAATTCGGGAATAAATTCTACTCCCATTACAATAATAGGAACTGCATATCCCATTGCGTCAACAGACACCGCCAGTTTGGCAATGGGTTGGTTAGTCATCTATGCGCATTGCCATATGGAAACGGCAGAGAACAACAAACTATTAAGATTAATGGCCCACAACGAACCCGCTCCTGCTGAGAAAGAACACACAGAACGCCCAAGTATCTCAGTCACTTAGTTGGTGGTACTAAGTTAGTTCTGAGCCTAAAAATGTCATTAGTTTTATTCCCTGTTTGTTCTGAGGAGAAGCTTTGCATTGTGTGCAATATTAATGTCATTGCCTTTCCCTTTGGGGGTTTTCGGTGGTTTTCACAAGCCAGTCATACGAGTATTTATTTGCAGTCCCATTCTGTTTCTGTCTATCTTGGAGAACTTAAAGTATTAAATGTCAGTTATTATGCCTGTGTGCCTCCCTGTGTCTCACACCAAAACTCATTGGCCAATGGCAATATTTGATACCATGGACAAAACGCTCATAAAGAATACACGTATTAATGTATTGAAAATTATCATGGTATTCATGTATTGGCAAACTTTCGAAATGTGATTAAGTGCTGTCACTTATTACTTTCAAAGTTATGTCTGAGTTTGACGTACAAGGGGCAATATAGTTTATTCAGTTAATGTTGTGGAAGGGAGATATAATGTACATGTGTTCGACCCTTTCCCTTCGAAACCTGTTTTACAGTCTGAGCAAAGAACTTACGGAGTCTTGTATGAGGCAGTGGAGGGGTTGATTAGCTGCAAATTAGGTAAAGTGAATTTTTTTTTCAACCAAAAGCGAGACGTGAGTAGTTTAAAGTCAACTGATAGTTCGACCATAAAAGGACCAGATATGAGCTAAACTGTGAATATCTTTTGTTTTCAGAAAGTCGGCAGTTAAAGCATTTTCAGTATAAAACAATCATTCCGTATCAATCCTTTCACATGTTTTCTTATAGTTGCTTCAATTATTAACGCACACACACACACACACACACACACACACACACACACACACACACACACTCTCTCTCTCTCTCTCTCTCTCTCTCTCTCTATCTATCTA